>NC_079283.1:772500-1040685 GCF_947243775.1 Saccharomyces kudriavzevii IFO 1802 | reverse complement strand
CACACACACACACACCACACACCCACACACACACACACCACACCCACACACCCACACACAGACTCACACTCACACCATCACTACCACACACACACAGACTCACACTCACACCATCACTACCACTACCACCATCACTACCACTACTAACACCCATCACTATTACACCATTAGCATCACCATCATCATCACTACCACCATCACTACCACTACCACCATCACCATTACTAACAATATCATCACCATCACTATCATCACCACCATCATCATCACTACCACTTTCTCTGCTATTACCCTATCCACCACTCAAACGGACTGTAAGAACACCCTTATTGTTACCCTGACCATGTACCCCACGCTTTCTCACCCCACCACATGCTTTACCACCTCTCATCCATAACATCACTAAATACGGCCTTTACCTCAGCGGTTTATACCCTGGGTCATTTCAACACTAAACTCATTATATTTCACATTTATGTATCTATATCGTGTCCTTGTATCCTGAATAGTATATCCCCATGTTATCACCTTCTCACCTCTTCTGTAGCCCGAAATACCATCACGTGACCAATATAAGCCCTTATTATATAGTACTAAACCACCTCTCATCTATAACATCACTAAGTACGGCCCTTACCTCAGCGGTTTATACCCTGGGTCATTTCAACACTAAACTCATTATATTTCACATTTATGTATCCATCTCTCATCTATGTTAGCTGAATAACATATCCCCAAGTTATCACCCTCTCACCTCTTCTGTATCTCTCAATTACTATCACCTTACTTTGATACTACCGCGTGGCACACCCAGCCGTTCATACCTAATGTCATTACACCAAACTCATACTATCTCACATCTAACACTTCATACCCCTTATCTGCATTCTAAACAACATATACATCCACTCGTCATTGCCACACCTTCTTTATATCCTTTAAACACTGCACTCCATTTACCTCCCATATATACAATAATCGTAAACAATAAACATACACCAATCACTTTACTCTAGACCATCACCATATCACACTTTATATCCTGCTAACTAACTCGGCTCTCCCCCATTGAATCATAATGTCATATCCAGCACATACTCACACGGACGCTACAGAATACTGCCATACCACACCCCATCACTATATATTGCACATACCTTAGTAATTCATACCCTGTTTTACTTATTAATCCTACCTATTTCTGTCACACCTAACTATCCACAACTAATCACTTATCCTTGTGGACCATACAACTGTACTCAGTACTTCAATACTCTAACACCTTGACTATACATCAGCTTCTGCATTACGCCATTGTTAACATAACTAATATATACAATACAATCACCACCATCACATCACCCCCATGCCCTCCACTCTCTAACATCATACTGCTCCCATCAGCATATCATTGCTAACATAGAATACACAATATCATCACCTCAATAAACCGCCATTACAGTATTCTCAATATATTCTTAACATAACACCAGCACATACGCACACGGGTGCTACATAAACGAATACAATCACTTTAATCTCTACTCAATTCCATTATTCATCACCATACTCTTTCTCTACCATTACCGCCTTTCCTCTTGTACATCCTCCGCATGCTACTCACTCGTCACATGAACATAAAATATCATCACCTAAATCCAAGTTTTAGGTCCCAGTATCTCCATTCCATGCACTACACTATAGTACAACTACATACGCACACGGACGCTATAGAATATAACATACTCATATAGCGCTTCAATATAATATCATTACTCTCATTTTCCTATAATTAATCTCTCCATTTTATATTTTTTAACTATTTTTCACTTTTCATAAAATATTCACCAGTCATAAGTAATCCTCACTAATCTTTATTTCATTCCGCATTTCATTCTACCTCCGTTTCAAAAATACCGTAATTGACTGAGCAGGTTTATAATATTAATATACACATATTCAACTATATACACCGTCAAATCACATTTTTTCATTTTTCATTACTTCTTATGTCCGTAGGATATCATTCGTAAGAGCATGTCTAGTTGGCGATGGTGTAGATACCGTCTGCAGATAGAGCACTGGAGATGGCTGGTCTCAATCTGGTAGAGTACCATGGGACACCAGTGATCATTCTGGTCACTTGGTCTGGAGCAATACCGGTCAACATCGTGGTGAAGTCACCGTAGTTGAAAACAGCTTGAGCGACTTCGACTGGGTAGGTTTCAGTTGGGTGAGCGGCTTGGAACAAGTAGTATTGGGCCAAGTGAGCTCTGATATCAGAGACGTAGACACCCAATTCAACCAAGTTGACTCTTTCGTCGGATTGAGCTAAGGTGGTGGTGGCAGAGGCACCAGCAGCTAGAGCGGCGACACCAGCAGCGATTGAAGTTAATTTGACCATTGTATTTGTTTGTTTTCGATTGTTTCTTTAGTGCTGATATAGGCTTAACTAGAAAAAAATAATGAAGGCATATTCTCAAAGATAGATGACCAAAGCTGCTCTATTTATATGATTTCTTTGACCAGTTTGTTGCTACACAAACGAATTAGTGGACGCTCACCATTCATCGCATACTTCTTCCCACCTTATCTCTCACACCCATATTAATTGTCACCATGGAGATGTGCCTGTCCTTGAACGAATTGGCTTGCATAGTTTTTGCATGTGAGAGCACGCTTGGCATGCGTTTATTTCTCGTATGTACAGAAGGGAAGAATGCTGATTATTAGGGGTGTCGAGGTGCGTTGAACCCTTTACGGGTCTGTAACCTTTCACTTTTTGGCAAACGAAGATCCGATTTCATGATGTGGGCCCTCGTTCAGAAGCCTATTGTCTAAGCCTTATTCAGTGCGCGCTAAACGATTGCCGGGGAAAATAGCACTGTTCCTTTACCCAGATTCAACTATGCAATAACTACCATGTGTTGGCAGTCGCGTACCCTGTGGGTGGACTCAATATTTTATAATATCAATAAAATTGTTGATGAATTCTCGACAATCGTATTCTCGAGGATCACATTCTCGAGGATGGCATTCTGGTTTTTTCTGTCGTCGCACCGCGATGCAAAAAGTGCAACATACATAATTCTTGTGTTACTCTATCACGTATAGTGCCATCTTCCACACAGCTTCTGTGGCTTGGCATAAAATCTTCAAACCGTCAAGCAAGTCTTCAATAGCCATGTCATTTTGACTTAAAATAACCACCATTCGTACGCTGAATTTACAATATCAATCACACGAGGACCGCCATAGCAGTGTCCGTATGTCTGCAATAGTATTTCATCCACTCAGGACAGAATTACATGGCACAACGGATGGCACAGGTCTTGAATCATAACTTCCGCATGTACATGGGTCTTGAGCCATGTCTCATCAAACCATTGTCACTCGAGCTTGTCTTAGATTGAAAGAGTACATCTAAAGATTTGGTTGTTCCTCGGCCTGTTATTTCATAACTCTTAGTTAGTCATGATTTTTTACCCTTTTGCTGTACCTACTCTTTGCAGGAATTGATGTGAAAGGTTAAGCCCAATAAATATAGCAAACTATAGCTCTCTACCATGCTCCACTTATTGTTCAATCATAATAGCAACTAAGCTATCAACTGTTGCATAATGCGTGCGCTTTTGCTGTTTTTTTCTTGGCAGGAAAAGACGTCTTTCAGACTATATTTAAGGCAATTGCAAGGGGGTCGCAAATTGGAAAAACAAATTTCTCGAACTCTCATCATCATCAACATGAAAGATACTGAAATTGAAGATGAAGAAAAACTGTTATCCTCCGAGCAAGTTGCATCTTATAGGATCGTTCTACCCAAGAAAGTATTCAGAAATAGGTTTACTTGGTCCTGCTATGAGATTTACAGGTCCCTAACTTTTCGTATCTGGTTACTATTATGGTTATCGCTTATAGCCTGGTGGGAAATATCCGCTGTTTGGATATATCCGTTTATAGCCTTTGTTCTTCTGTTTCTAGGGGTCATAAGTTTGCCCGCCATTCAAATATCATGTGGTAAATGTGCCATATCAAAACAACTTATTCAATTTTCCAAAGAAATCATCGAAAACACTCCAGGTACACATGCCGATGATTGGGACGCTATTGCAGTAAATCTCAACTCATATATGTATGAAAACAAACTCTGGAAAACAGAATACTTATTTTTTGATGGTTCGCACTGTCAAGAAGCATTCAGAACAACCATTTTAGAGCCATTTTCTTTAAAGAAAGATGATGATGCTAAGCTTAAGTCCTTCGGAGATTCAGTCCCATACATTGAAAAAGCTTTGGAATTTTATTTTGCGGAGGTCAACAAAGAGTGGGAACCGTCATTGAGTACTACAAATTCGACAGACGCTCAACTTCCCAGGGAAATTTACCGTTTCAAGCTTACTTGGGTTTTCAAGAGGATTTTTCGGCTTCGGTCTTTACTGCTGGCCCTTTTTCATTCGGTCTTTATCTTCGCTAAATGGAATTGGGGCCTTCTGTTTCGCGTCTTGTACCTCGGAGGCATTTTCTTCATAATGGTGATGCAAGATTTCCAAAATATGGTAGGTGCATGGATGAAAATGGAACATAAAAAGCAATTCTTGTCAACTATCATAAATGAGCAAGATATTGGCGCCAAAGGATGGGATAAGATCGCAAAGATAATGAATAGATACTTGTTCGAGCAGAAAGCTTGGAGGAATGAGGAATACTTCTTCGATGGAATTGACTGTCAACGGTTCTTTGAGGGCAACTTTGTCAGTCTTTTATCTTGCAAAAAAACATCCTCGAACGTATCATTGGATGTTGAACTATGGCCATACATTCGGCAAGCGCAATCTTCCTGTTCTGATGAGCATTTGGTGTAGATATGAATATTTTCCCTCGGTTTTGAACATTTTCAGTTTATCAGGTCAAAGCGACTGCACCGTCTTCTACCCTTTGCTATTTAACCCATCCCCTTTTGTCTGTTCCTCACCGATGCACAAAAATCAAAGTACTATCATCCTGCTGTACGCACTTGATTTATTTTAATTTCCTTTTCCGAATGAAAAGATATTCTAATAAATAGCCTAAATAGTGAAGTTGCAGTTTTACCAGGAAACTTCATCTGCGCAACTTGGGTTGGCCCAGAATATCATTACATTGACAGGTAGTGTGCGACGGCTTGATTCTCAAATTATAATAGATTATATGGGACTGGACATCTGTTCCATTTATACATGACTATGGAAGTCCCTTTTTGTGCACCTATTGTTCACTAAGAAAGGATTTAAAAGTATTACCAATGTGTGTATTGAATACAAGATAAAAATTCATATCCCTGACAATGTTTTCACTGATATACCCTAATTATCGATGTGCACAGGTTCAATTAATTTTTGTATTATAATGTTCCAGTTGATGTTTTAGATCTATTTGTTGCGGTCTTTATGATTAATGAATGACTCCTCTGACGGTGCAACAGTACAGGAACTTTATATGGGGCTTATTTTACAAAATTCAAGCTTTAAGATCGAATTCCGTGAAGATACGTTGCAAGACTCCAAAGCAGTAAATTTTGAGAATAAAGCTTCAGGTAATATAGTGTATGAATGTTATCAAATCCATTTTAAAACTTTTTTGTTACTTCTTTCGAAATAGCGGCGCATGACATAAACCACTGTAAAATTCAAAAAGAAAATACATGCATATACATGTACATAAATGCCTTATAATTTTTGCCTTCATGAAACTTCACGCCCGCATATATGCAATCAACTCCGGGTTCCTCCTCAATACGTAAAATCAGATTGAACTTTGCTAACCTTTCTGACCTTGACAATGCGCGGGATTTAAAGCGTTGGCAAGCTCTCGTTATGAACCTGCCAATAAAAATACCTAATAGTATAAATTAATACTGATGCAACAAAATATTATTCACGATGCCATCAACTCTTTCCTTGAAGAGAGTTTAAAACACTAGCACCTCTATATACACCTTGTCCATGCTACTGAAGTCCCGCATATCGGAAGGACACAGAAAAAGGAAAAAAATCTGTATTCGAGCTTGTTGCACCTACAGAATGGTTCATAAACATCGTAATTAATCAATTAAGTTTATAGTAGTAGTATACATTTACATATAATAAACTATTTGAAGCATAAAATATTAATTTTTCATTTGTTACTTTTAAAATCTATAGGATTACATTCGTAAAGGCGTCCGTCTCTATTTTGGAATAGCAGTGTAGATACCGTCTGCAGATAAAGCGCTAGAGATGGCTGGTCTCAATCTAGTGGAGTACCATGGGACACCAGTGATCATTCTGGTCACTTGGTCTGGAGCAATACCGGTCAACATCGTGGTGAAGTCACCGTAATTGAAGACAGCTTGAGCGACTTCGACTGGGTAGGTTTCAGTTGGGTGGGCAGCTTGGAACAAGTAGTATTGGGCCAAGTGAGCTCTGATATCAGAAACATAGACACCTAATTCAACCAAGTTGACTCTTTCGTCGGATTGAGCCAGGGTGGTAGTGGCTGGGGCGGCGGCGACACCAGCAGCGATAGCGGCGACACCAGCAGCGATTGAAGTTAATTTGACCATTGTATATGTTTATTTTGGATTGTTTCTTTAGTGGTTATATAGGCTTAATTGAAAGAAAAGCGTGAAGGTATATTGTCAAATATAGCCGGCCAAAGCTCTTCTATTTATATGATTTCTTTGACCAGTATGCTGCTACACAAACGAATTAGTGGACGCTCACCTTTCATCCCACAGTCTTTCTCATCTTATCTCTCGCACCCATATTCATTGTCACTATGGAGATGTACCTGTCCTTGAACGATCTGTTCCACCGCTTTCGTATATATGAAGGCATGCTTTGCATTGCCTATATCTTCTCGTATGTACCGAAGAGAAGAATGCTAATTATAGGGGAGCCGGGGTACCTTAAAAAACCCTTTTCCGTGCCTGCTATACTTCCTTTTTCGGTCAAAGAGAAGATCCGCGTGTTGGGTTTGGACCCTCGTTCAGAAGCCCATCGACTAAGCCTTCATTGGCATGCGCTAAACGGTTTCCATGAAAAATAGTAGCCTTTACTCTCCCCAAATCAAACTTGAAAAACTAGCATGCGCCTTATGAATCGTACCCTGCAGAGTTTACGATTTTTTACACTTGTAATTGCAGGTATAAGCGCTTAAAGTTTTGCAGTAACTTAATGTCGCTTCACATTTTTCGTCACTCACATTCAAGAAAATTGTATTGTTTCTGCCTCCGCTCATTAGCAGTCACATATTTTTACGTTTTAACAGTTTCCCATAAGTATCCCGGGGGGGACGGAGCTGTGAACAGTTTTGAGTTAGCCACTGGTCTCCGTTTTTGCGAAGAAATTTGGGCATAAATTCAATCATGCACTCAGCTTCTCTGATGAAATCCTATACCTATGTTTCAAGTGCATTGTTTATGTACTTGTTTTACAAGAGCATATGATATGAAGCTATGGAATTATGTGACCATCCTGTTACAAGGTTGAGTAAGTATCTGGCAAAATCTATCGGTTCGTTCAGTTTAAACCACAAAAACTCTCATAACATCGTCATGAAGTAAAAAGTCGAATTCCTTGATATACTTTTCGGATCCAGTCCATTCTTCTAGATAATTTATATCTTGGCCTGTGCCTCCTTTTCTACTACTTCTTCTTTTCATCAAGCTAACAATATTTTTATGACAACGGCATAAAATTCTTACATAGAAGCTATAACATAATATGGCTGCAGTACTTAGTAATACGTGTCTTGAAATAGACTACTAACATGATAGAATCCTTTCTTACACAATATAATTATAACTGCTGCCGAATTCTTTCATATTTTTCCAATACCGTACCTTATTTTCCTGCAATTTTTTTTTTTTTTCTAATTCACTAGTATTCAATTAAACCTACCTAAACATAATTATCAATTTTAAATATAATGATGCTGGAAAGTTTTATATTTGGATTACAATATTCCTGTTGGAACATTAATCAACTATCCATCAATTACTAGTACAGCTGATTAATACATTCAATCACGTGACTAAAAGATGACGAAAATTATCAGACCAGTGAAATAAGATTCAGAACAGTCATCGAATTTAGTGGAAGCTAAAGCGCAAGGTTGATAATGCAATAGGATCAATGAATAACGACGTATAAAATGAAGGAAGAAATAAGAATAATATTATGTAAAATTGTCGATTCCCTTTCGTGGCTTCCTAAATTCATGAGAAGAGCTTCAAGTATATTCTATATACATAATATTATTAATCTTATCAAAAATGGAATCCCAACAAATGTCACAAGATTTTACTGGCCATTAACTCCAAACCATTTCTACCCTTGTGCCCTGATTCACGCCTAGGCTAGTCTTTCTACCAATTACGGGGGCAAAATACATTTGGCACAGATCGCACAACCAATACTTTCAGGTTCCATTAAAAGCCAAAATAACACAACCCCATTTCACCTATCTTGAAGTACATTATCTATACCATGCATCGAGCATCATCACAATCGTTTTATGAGGAAAACTACAAACCCCTATATTACACAGCCGACATTATTGACTTCAAATGTCCTGATAATATGAAAACAGAATACCCTATGAACCTCGCAATATATTTCCCTATGTCCAATAGTGCCGCTACAATCACTGCTCATATGTCATCTGCACAATGAAATATTGTTAAAATTTACAACGAAAGGCAAAAGCCACTACTAAAATGACGCTAAGATAATGGAAAATGTTGTCCTTTGCAAAACTTTAACCTCAATCTGTATTTGCACGCCTTGATATTAGATTTCTCACTTATCTTTTAAAGACACGACACCGCTATAGGACAATATGCTACAATGTTTATTACTCTATGAAACAATAACAGCAGTTTTGCAATTTAGTAAACCTTTCAAGTGTCTAATAACTTGATATTCGTATAACAATTATTATTGATGGGTAATGATCAAGACAAGGAAAAGCCACAAAATTCTTTGTTTACGGGATTCATATGGTAACCTTCTCACACATTTTGACTTACGATGACATAACGAGGCTACAATTAGCAGAGACTAAGATTCTCCTGCATTACAGGCTTTTACCGTTTCCGTCTTGTCATTCAGGGAGCGTATGGTAGTAATGCCTTTTTTTTTGAAGCCGGACGGCGTTCCCCATTCTCAGCCAAAACTCCTAATATCTAAATATGTACCAGGTCGGCGGAACACACAGTCCTTCGAAGTCAAGTTTCCTTCATTTACAGGTGAAATATGATTGCGGGATATCGTCGCTCTTCACTTAGGCTCTGGTTCCCTTGCTATACTAGTTCGACGGAGCTGTGCATTCCTTTTATCTCTCTGAAAACAAAAATACCCTATAATTTATAATTGTTTATTAAGTTGTATAGGTCCCCACAATACAGAATAGTAGAGAGTAGAGCTATGGATATATTATACTCCGGTGGGCATGGAATTACAGAGTAATATTTGCATATTCTGTCATGTCAGAAGCTCCTGTCCCCGGCTGACTAAGATTTCTCGGATCCGTCATGGTTGTCGCGCGGCTCCTTTCAGTGAAATAAGCTCTAGCACATAGACTTCCTTGAATTAGCGTCACATCATCTCCCAAAAAACATTATTACCATGTTTTGTTCTAAAACATTACTAATCGTAGCTTCGACAAATGTTGAGAAATTTTTATTTAAAAGTAGGCTCTTTTCTGCTTAACCTACTCCAAAACCTTTCTAATTGATGTTTTATGAGACGTTAAGCTAGGTATACGTATCAACTACATATTGCATACAGACATGTCAACCTCGATTCCAGAAACCATGAAGGCTGTCGTCATTGAAAACGGTAAAGCTGTTGTTAAAGAAGGTGTTCCCATTCCTAAATTGGAGGAGGGTTTCGTTTTGATTAAGACATTCGCTGTTGCTGGTAACCCGACTGATTGGGCACACATTGAATACAAGGTCGGCCCTCCAGACTCTATCTTGGGTTGCGATGCTGCCGGCCAAGTTGTCGAATTGGGTCCAGGCGTCAATCCTGAAGACTTTCCTGTTGGAGATTATATTTACGGGTTTATCCACGGTTCCTCCGTAAGATTCCCCTCCAATGGTGCTTTTGCTGAGTATTCTGCCATTTCGACCGCGTTTGCCTACAAATCATTCAACGGGCTTAAATTGTGCGGTGAGAATAGTCTACCTTCGGGTCCTATCAGATCCCTGGAAGGTGCTGCCACTATCCCAGTGTCACTGACCACAGCCGGCTTGGTGTTGACGAATAATTTAGGCTTGAGCTTGGAATGGGAGCCATCTACTCCACAAAGGGACCATCCTATCTTACTATGGGGTGGCGCAACTTCACTAGGCCAATTAATCATTCAACTAGCCAAAAAATTGAACGGTTTCACCAAGATCATTGTTGTCGCCTCTCGGAAGCACGAAGAGCAATTGAAAGAATATGGTGCCGACGAATTATTTGATTATCACGATTTTGATGTTGTTGAACAAATCAAGAAGAAATATAACAACATTCCATATTTGGTCGATTGTGTCGCTAATCAAAATACGCTTCAACAAGTGTATAAATGCGCGGCCGATAAGTTGGATGCCACCATTGTCGAACTAACTAATTTGGGCGAAGAAAACGTCGAAAAGGAAAACAGGAGACTAAACGTGACCATTGACAAAACAAGGCTGTATGCAATAGGTGGCCACGAAATTCCCTTCGGAGGGGTCATTTTCCCAGCCGACCCCGAGGCCAGGACTGCTGCCATCAAATTCGTCAAATTTATCAACCCAAGAATTAATGATGGAAAAATTCACCATATTCCAGTTAAGATCTACAAAAACGGACTATACGACATTCCTCGTATAATCGAAGACATTAAAAAAGGTAAAAATTCTGGTGAAAAGCTAGTTGCCGTATTGAACTAGATAAGTAACCGACAACTTCTTTCTGTATAAATATAGCTTATCACGTACGATTATTGTACCTTTGATTTTTCAATGCAATTATTTGTTGTTGCACACACCTAATAGGCCAAACAAACGAGAATCTTACAAAGATCATGGCTCATTGTTCAATTTTTAGGTAATTATTCCTACTCTCAACTTTACAATGAATACAAAAACAGCCACTGTATCTTCGAATTATTTAGTACATGTTGGTTAAATACATACGTACCGGGCACATAAACTATCTTGCCCAATCCCGTCTACAGGGGTTTTAACAAAATGCAATGCTCTGTAACAATATCTTGCAACGCTCTTCGTAGAATTGATTCTCCTATAGAAATGGCACGAGGTCCAAACGGTCACGCCGCATTTCTCTACATTTCTGACGCTCTTTTTTTCTGGCGCGGCAGATGCCAAATTAAAGCCCCGTATAATGTAATTGGACTCCTGCAAGTTTTTCATGACCTTCACTGACAAAATTCCACGACAATGATATCAATATACTTCCAACTAAATCACCGTTGTGTCTACAGCGGACGCAAGCAGTGAGAACATGTTTTTGAACAATGAGAGGACACAATGTGCTATAGATTACCTTAGACTATGCCATAATGTAATCTGACCATGTATTTTCTCAAAGTAACGAACATAGACGGACTTGAATTAACGAGTACTTATCGCTAATTGAACAGTGCATTACTTTCTTCCCCGTAGCTGTAAAAAACACTCATTGAAAGGTTCGCATATACGAAATGCTTTCATATTTTGTCATTTGACATTAAATCTCTTTTCCTCCTTAACAAATTTTTACGCACGCATAATCCAAGTGCCGCCGATAAAGCATCGATTTAGTAAACTTGTGCCATGCTGTCCTGTCATAGTATTTTTACTTTCAGCTAGCGGAAGCTACGGTATATTGTAAATCCAGAAAAAACGTCTTTAAATATCTCTTGATGGGGATAGAGATTAAAACACCACCTGCAGCAAATTTACTTTAACAATGAAGTTTGAAAAGTAATGTCTCTTAATTCATTTTAATGATTGTACAAGTGACGCCCATAATCAACTAATCCAGCTGAGTACACCACATACTCTATCTCTCCATCTTGGCATTGTATCAGTTTTTACAAAGCAACTCTGTTCTTAAATCTAGCTAGGGGCAAAATCGGTACGATTCATTTATTCTCTCTGTGATTTACGGGCTCAATATTCCGTCGAAGGGGCACCTCAATGAATTCCTTTTATTTTAGTCTATATACGTTTACAGAAGGAAAAAAATACTCAGATTTGTGTTACTTTCAATTTGAAATTGGGCACACCATTATCGTATTCAATTCTCAGCATTGCCCAGTTCAAGTCAACTAAAATAGATGCTATAGCCAAGGCATAAACAAGAGAAATAGCATAAAAAAAGTTACTGTTACCTGAACCTAAAACAACCCACAGATGATAAAAAATGGGGGCCAAAACAATTGCGTGTAGAAATAGCAATGCTGATATGATGGGGTACCTTAGATAACCAAATAATGGTGCAAAAAAGGGTAAGAAGCTGAAGAAAAAACCGGCATCACCTAGGGAGGGATATGGTTTCGTTAGAGCGATCCATCCAATACACAAAATAAATGCGTAGAATGGCTGCTTGTGATAGCGCAATGTAAATGGCGCTATGAATGCTACAATAAAAATATTGAATACAGCCTTAAAGAACGGTATAAAGGTGTCAAACATCTCAATAAAAAAGTACCACCACAAACCTAGATTGGGGAAAACTTTTTCAAAACTTATGGCAGATCCATAAACTTGTGACAAAAATGACCAACTTTTGCCTGACATAGTATAGCTTAATAATAGCAGAATTGATAAGGATAATGCGGAAACGACGACAGAGAACATTCTTTGTCTCCAGTTTTTGAGCATACCTAATAGCGGAATTAAGAGCAGAATGGAATATAGCGACAAGTATCCTGACACGGAAATCATAACAGAGGATAAAATAACATTGCCTTCGGTTAATAAGCAATACAATGACGAGGAAATGAAGAAATTAGTGAATATGATTGATGACCGGCTAATGCAGGATAGTAGGACCAAGGGATTTACAGCATAAAGGAGTCCTGGTAGCCAGCTTTTCACCCTTAGGTTCTTGAAAACCTTAGTCATTTTCGTCAACTGATATGCAATCAATCCATCAATGAAGGCGTATATGAGTGAGATTGACGTGCCAGAAGTGAAAAGGGATAGGAAAAAGACCAAAATTGGAGGATGATGAACCACCCCATGATTATATACTTGAATGTTGTTTCGCAGTAGATATAATCCTTCCTGTAGTGACCTAAATGAGGTTACGGGTGTTGAAAATTCTACGGATTGGTCTAATTGTTGTTGCAACGAGGGGAAAAGGCAGATCACAGCCAAACGAATAGCTATACAGCCTAGGGCTACCTTAAATCCTGTAGAATCCATCCTGCCTCTCGATTTTGGTGTATTTTTTGAATAAGGTCACGTCTGTAGTAAGAATTGTTGTTCTGGTTTCAGTTACTTTCAAGAACAAACATCATTCATCTCGTAACATATTTTTGTTTTACCCGGAAAGTGGCATTATTTCATCGCTAAAAGAGGTCCTTAGGAAGGCTTACTTGGGAATGATGTATACGATAAAATACTGCTGATAGCGATAATGCAAAGTCAAAGTACTTTACTATAGCTTGAAAGTCGTAGATGCAACGTAGAATCATATGGACAAACTTTAAGAGGTGTTCGGAGCGGATGAAGGGACAAGACCTACATCAGCACTGCTCTATTTTATGACATCTTCTGGTGATTCAAAAGGTGTTCCTTCTGAGTCAGCCAGTGATTTACTTTAAGTATTTGTTGAACTCTCTTTAGTGTTCCGTGTGAGAACTCTATAGCACAATTCATGACGCGTACCAAAAGAATAAAATGATGCGCGGACTAATATTCATAAAACTATTATTGTACATATAGATGCAGATACGCTAAATAAAAGATCATAACATTGAGTACCGCTAGGATGCTAGAATCTGTACAGGGATTATGGAGGGATTTTTTTGGGGTACGAGATGACGGCAGGAAAAGAGAATATGGATCTCTAGATGAAGTAAGAAGACGATCTGCATTGAGAAATAAGCGAAAGCATACGCGTTCTACGGGGAAAAGCATGTTAAGAAGACCAAGAAAGGTGGCAGATAGGAAACCTCAAGAAAGTCTTGATAAAGGTAGAGAGAAGACATCTAAGCGAAGACTGGCGAGGATATTTCAGACAATCAAGGATGTTTTTTCTAATGATAATGAGGATATGAGCAAAATGCAAAGTATATGCGGCGACATGACTAGAATCCTGAAGAAGCCCCCTCAGGGAAGACCCTCATACATGGATGCAAGTACTGCCAAATCTAGGATTCTAAGAAGTGGTGCCTTCAAGAGAAAAATATCAGAGTTGAAATACAATAAACAACGGATTAGCGAGTTGAGGAATGAAAGTTCTGATGCGTCTTCCAGAACGAATGCGAATCAATCATTATACCTAGATAGAGAAATGCTTCTACAGCGACAAATAAGGAACAGAGACGAAAAAATAAGATCCTTGGAAAGCAAATTACAATCACTACAAGATAAATTAAATTATTCGAATGAGAAGTATAGGATTCTGGAAGATTTATTAGATTCTTCAAACATTGACCCGTCATATACCAAATCTAGAAGAGCCATGTCGAATCTAGCCAAAGAAAACGGTGAGATAAAGCCCCTAAAAATTGACATTTCACCTTCTCCAATAAGAAGAACGAATTCATTATTCACTTCAAGCCCTATGAAAACATATATGCGAGATGGAAAAATACCAAAGATGAAGCCATTACACGAAATTATATCCGCCGATTGTCCAACTCCACCCTATCGTTCAAGAGAAACTGAAAGGGCGGATGAAACACTTTCGCCAATCTCAGTAGATTTTTCAAGTTACCTATCTTGATTTCTTTCGCAACTATATTTTCCGCATACACAAACGGGTATTTACGGGCTAATACGAACTATTTTTACTTATAGATATTTTATATACTAGTTAGACTATGCACACTTTTCGTCATATAATCGTTAAACTGGCTGTTCGGTTTGACCATAAACAGATGTATTATTTTCCATATCAGAGACTTTGATTTTTTGTATTGTAACTTTTATTATGGCCGTATCTTCCCCCAATATGAAAATATCTGCATCTGGGTTAGCTGTTAATAACAACCGCCTATAATAAGTAGATTCTTCACTATCCGGGTCGACGATGTCGGCAATGCCATTAGCAGTAGCGCTCATCTGGTTCAATTCGCTTTGATTAAAATCTCCTAGAAAATCGTTCAACCTTGTAGATTCCGACTGGACGATTGGACAATTCTCGCTGTGTATACTTTTCTTTCGAAGAGTCAAATTCTTTGCTGTGATCCAATCGTGGAACAGTAATGCAACATTTGGATTACCTATAACATTACTGAACGTTACTGATTCTTCAAACACCGTAAATATAATGTAGTCATTATGATCTGTGTCTATACTGCCCTTCTGTTTATCGAAGATTTCTGATGCCGAAACGAATATGTAATGCATTAGTGAAACCGATGGTATAAAATTCGATGAGCATGTCGCTACATGAACGTACTTGGAACGTTTTATCAAGTGTAACAGATCCTTCGGTATTTGCTCTTTAAGTTTCATGTCTAAGCGTCACGGAGGTCTACTTCTCAAAGGTATCATTTTCTCTAGGTAACATACTTTTCAACCGTACCAATTAAACCTTTTTCAGCCCAACGCAGACGGCCCTAATTTCGCACTTGAACTTCGTACTTTACTTTAAAGAGGAATATCAATTTTAGAATTTCTAGACATTTATTTACATATATACGTAAGTATCTAGGAGTGCGTGTCTGTGCGTGTTGACGTTAACTGTACTGAAATTTACTCGTGCGCCTTCAGACTCTTGTTTCAGTCGTGCTCTTCGCTAACATTTGTAGTAGGTTATAAGAGGCCCTTGATATTTCCCTGTGACAATTACGTATGACTTACTAATACAATTTTTGAATGGATTGTTGATTTATGTACCATTGAGTGGGAAGTAAAAACTTGAACAGTGGGGACTGTCTATATGAAATGAAATGGAATTGGCTTTTCAAACTTTGATCTATTAGAGCGCATTATTGATCTTTATCAAGGAGTTGGCAATACCTGCAACTTTTCTTTTTTCAACTCTGTGATTATTTCAGCCCAGGACAATAAAATTTCTTTACAAAGAGGGTGAAATTCCTCTAAATGAGCATCATTAACAATCGCCTTCAGTAGTTTGTGTAATTTACTTTCGCGCAAAGCATTTACATCAAAGAAGGGTCTCTTGGTATCTGAGTTTTCATAAATTCTATTTAGCAATTCATAAGTTTCCTTAACATCGGCTTCAGTTGGAGGTGTTTCTCTCTGAATTAGGTTTCTTTGAATCCTGCGTCGAAATAATAGTGAGATTTCTATCTTTCTGGAATAATCTAATTTAACTTTCTTCTTGATGTTGGTGTTTAATTTGACTTCCATATTATCCATAGGTCTCTTCTTTTTGGATGGCTTGATGTTCGAATTGCTTCCCTCGTTTGACTGCTGCTTCTCTTCCTTGCCTTTTAAATCATCATTGAAAGATATGGAGGCCTTTTTTCTTTTATTCACCACTTTTGTTCGACCTATAAAGGGGTCCTCCCCGGCAACAATCTTAGAGCCCTCACTCTTCTCAAACGCTTTCAACTCCTTTAATCTCTTTTCTTCTTCAAATTTTCCCTGCAAAAATACGTTGAAATCACCGAAGTTATTTGCTTCCTTGTAAGCATTAATCAGTTCTCTTTGGTTTGCATTCTTACTGTGCTCTGATATAAAAGTATGAATAGTATCTCGATCCAGCCGCTTTAATCTGCTTGGTTGTTCCCAATAATAAGTCGGGTCGTTGAAAAAACAAACAGCAACGCAATTAGACTTTCTTTTCCTATATACATCGTCTCGGAGCAGTCGTTGTGGAAATACTACAGCCGGCCAAGGAGGAAACGAGCCAACTTTGCATAACACTAAATCGCCCGTTCTGATATCCTTTGTCATAAACTTGCAAACCAAACTGGGGGTAATTGATATCACAGATAGGAGCAGAAGTCAAAAAAAAAAGAAAGGGAAAAAAGCTAGGAAGAGCAATGACTATAGGTCCAAATGGATTGCCTAGGAAACTTCCAATAACCAGCTTATAAGCAATCGGCTCAGAAATACGCGACAAAATACAAATCTGAGAGAAAAATGTAGGGCCTAAATTTCCTTGGAGAGTTTAGTTAAACGTTTGTTGATGCCTTAGCCTCATTTATGTGCTTTTACAGCAAATGCAACTCTTGTTCATACACCAGCTATTATACTAGAAAAAAAAAAAAAAAAAGAACGTCCATTACCCGACAGAAAGTGAATCTCATTATGACGAATTGAGAATACATTGAATCGAAGAATGAACGAATAAAAGCATACCCTTTTCATTCAGCATCAAATCATGCCGTAACAACCAGGGCAAGATACGCCGTTAGTTATATAAGGCATTAATTCATTAACCGCGAAGATATTGAACCCCCTCTATCATGAGGCAGTGCAGAAAAACGATTATCTAATGCGAACGGTGGAATTTTAAAGTTCGAGAAAAGTCCGGATAGTTTAATTTAGTTGGTCAAGCACTTGGAAAAAGTGTAGCATGCTTTGCCTCTTTTTGACGTATTATTCGAAGCGCATCACCAAAGGCAGTAATCTCCATAAAAACTCTTTGCGGACGGTGGTACTCTACATGTGTTGTCTTGTGTACTGAGTCCATAGTGCACCCTTTTGCTACAGACTGCTCCTGTGATGTATGTCATTGTGGCGACAATGAAAAAATCTCCTGCAAGTACGGCTGATTAGGCACTTATGTCTTTGTTGGAACAATAATTAACCATCCATCAAATACTAATACAACAGATTGATAAATTCATTCATGTAGCCAGAAAATTACCATATGCGGTGTTAAAGATGACGCAAACCATAAGACCAGTAAAATAGGATTCACTGTCATCAAATTTAGTGGAACCTAAGGCACAATGATCGATAAATCACGACGTGTAAAATGAAGAAGGACATAAGGCAATCTCGATTCTTTATACAGTAATTAATGGACAATAGCTGATTACAGTTCCGACATTTCACACATCAATTAACATCATAAACTGTTGGAACAAGTAGGTTCATCATTATTGACATAATCAGTCATCATTACTATCTGGAACATACAGATTGTATTCTAAAGTGTACTGCGCATATGTTACACAGATGTCGTATCTTTGATAGGATGAAGGAATGCTAAACTAGCTGTTCGGAGAGTGAGGCTGACTGAAATCAAAAGTCCATTAATTGAACATTACTGACCATTAAGGTCTTGTGACATTTGTTGGGATTCCATTTTTGATAAGGTTAATAATATTATGTATATAGGATATACTAGAAGTTCTCCTCATGGATTTAGGAATCTACGAAAGGGAATCAACACTTTTACATAATCTTATTCTTATTTCTTTCTTCATTTTATACGTCTTTATTCATTGATCCTATTGCATTATCAATCCTTGCACTTCAGCTTCCACTAAATTTGATGACTGTCCTGAATCTTATTTCACTGGTCTAATAATTTTTGTCATCTTCTTAACACCGTATATGATAATCTTCTAGCTACGTGATTGAATGTATTAATCAGCTGTACTAGTAATTGATGGATAGTTGATTATTGTTCCAACAAACATCAACTTGAAATTTGTATATATGAGTGATATGAGTCCTTACATTGAACTTATAGTAAATTCCCTAGTTTATTATTGTATTGAACATACTTAACATGTCAATCGGCGTGTGTTTTACATACCACTCCCATATAGTATAAGAAAGAGTTCCGCTTTTATTCTAAAATATTTCGAGAATAAAAAGGTCTCTTGGCCCAGTTGGTTAAGGCACCGTGCTAATAACGCGGGGATCAGCGGTTCGATCCCGCTAGAGACCACTTTTAACTTTTTGTCCACCGTTTATTCAACTCTCCATTCTTTAAGTCTTGCAATTGTCGATGCAATAAAATACAAACGTAAATCAAACTAAATTTTATAAAACTAAAGTTTCAAGCATGGAAAATAACTAAGTAAAAAAAGTACAATTTTTTTTTGGTTATTCTTAACGAAGCTCTTCAGGCTCCGTGAAAGACTTATAAGTTGTTAGTTGCTTCAATGGTTTAGTATCGTCGGTCATTTTATTGGCTTTGGAATTTCTTCTCAATTTATTGCTAATAAACCTTCCAGTATGTTTTATCAAAACCTTTATCAATACTTTCTTTAAGGCAAGTAACAGATCCGTAACTCTCAATGTTTGGTTAGCTAATCTTAGAGTTGGAAAATTGAAAACAAAGTTAGTAACATTGGCTAACCTCATCTTACCTCTACCCTTATAACTGATGCAAAGCTTAAAGCTGTTTAATTTCAAATCTTCAACAATCATGTAATCGCTTGACCTCTTTAACATTTCATTGAAATCAGGACTAATATCCTCTGAAAACTCGATTTTTCCTTCTTCTGATTCAGATGATATCATATCAAAAATACTGGAAGCTCCATCATCATCATTTCCGTTTTCATCAGACATCAGTTCTTTTAACGACAACCATTCAAATATTTTGTTCAGTCTGTCTTCTTCTAATTTTACTGTCAAGCCCGACAACGTAGTCTCAACATTCTTAATAATTTTGATTCCACCTACAGGTTTATCGACATCCCAGCTTATCTGTACTAACGGCATATCGTTCGTCGACGTAACCGCATTGTCAGCGTTGGGTGTCAAAGGTCCCAGTAAACAATGGTAATTGATATTTTCCTTCAGGTCAAATATTTGCATCAGCTTAACGGTGACAGTATTCTTTCTTAGTCCCATTGCGTGCTGTACTCTGTTAAAGTTTAGCTTCGCCACCGCGACGTCCAAAAATGGTTTTCCGTTTTCCTCTAACAAATGTAATAGAGTTTCATTAACTTTAATATTCCACAGTAATGTTCGGTTAACGTGATTGTTTCCATTTGAAGTGAAAATTTTCATTAAAATATACAGCCTTAATAATTGATGCATGCGCTCGTTGTGGAGATTGAACAAATCAAGCTTGCCGACGTCATCCAGCAAGCTTCTTTTAAATAATAGCTCCTTCTCAACCACGGCAAGAATTTGCTCGCTATTGTGCAAATCATTTACCAGTTTTCTAGTTTGAACTGTATCATAAATATCGTAACCAATTATCAGTTTCTCAATATATTTCTTCAATTCTTCATCTTCGGGTTCGATATATAAGAACAACTTCATGACCATCTTTGTAAGCATGAGGTACTCCTGAGAATTCAGCTCAACATTAACTTGAGGAACGTATCCGCAAATTTTGTCCTCAATTTTATCTTTTAAAGAGTCATATCTAGCGGAAACTTGTGAAAGCTTTTGGTGCTGAAGCAAGGCAGAAATATTTTTGACCACTGCTTTCTTTTCTAAAGCAGAAGGCTCGAATCCTAGTTCCAAACCCAACCATGGTGGCCATTGCTCGTCCTTATGTTGGCCATAGGAGCTCGATCCAAAGTAGAGTTCAAAAAATTCTTCATAATCCCTCTTATTAAATAAGAAAGCATTAGCATTTCCAAATAAAATTCCATATCTTTTTAGAAAAATGTCCTGCATGTACGTGTTACTGGTGGTGTTTGCGTCAAATTCTAGAGTCTTAAACATGAAGAAAGGTGATGAAACTAAAACACACGTTTCCGGGTTTTCAAGAGAGGTGAGCTGAATTTGTGGAGTTATGAATTGGACGAAAAACTTATGATGTATCTTACTTTTTATATCACAGGTTAGTTCTGTGATATTCTTTTCGAACATCTTCAAAAGATTTTCGGTAGTGAATTCTGTGTCATCGCAGCTATGAAATTGTCTGCCAATGTTTCCATTGTCCTCTCCTTCTGGTATTGCATCCAAGCTAGTCGTTTCCTCCGTCATTTCTCTTTGCTTTATTGTGTCCTCAAATTCCCTTAGGCCTCTGCCACTAGCTAGAGATGCAAATTCACTGGTCAAGTTAGCATGGTAGAGAAATTTAAGAACGGCGCTTCTTGCATCTTCATTCCATTTCAACAACACGTTGAATATAAAAAATCTATTCTCAAATTGCTTCATTGTCTTTTTGGTGGCTTTCAATAAATTTAAAGACTCAAAATGGAATGGCTTTTCTGTTTGCTCAGACCCTTGTTTCTCAAATATTGTCTCAAAGTCTTCGAGTAGTAATTCTGCGTTCTTCACACTGAAATTTGCTTTTGAAAGTAAATCCTTCAAATTTTCATCTGACATACCAGCGGTTCTGTTTTCTTCTATATTCTTCTCCAGTTTCTCTTTAAAATTTTTCAGAATTGTAACTCTTTTCTCAACTAAGTCTGCACGTAAAGATACATTATGCCCTAACGTACAGTTATGTGATACACGATTATCGAATGGTGTTATCGGCTTGCAAGTTTGAGGGTCGACTTGATACTTATCAGCATAACTAGCCCTCTTTTGATAGGCAAACTGGGGAGAGAAACCAAATGGCATGATTTTAATTCTTGGGACATAATTCTCTGGGTTGATGAAAAATGCGTCCTGAAAATCGGTTATATCGAGCCATGACATATCATTGTCGAATATATCATATTCCGCATCCTCTTTCTCTTCGATATAGTTCAATTTGGTGAACTCTCCACTTGCAGTCCGAACATCCACGTCCTGGCATACAACATCACCGGCCAAAAACTTTAATTTCATAACTCTTCTTCTGATATTCAACCCAGCTTGATATTCTGTCAAGACTTCTTTTCTTTGGTGTAGATCCATGACAAAATGAGAAGCCTTTGCCTTTAAACCAATAAATTCCGCAATCTTCGAGTAGTTCTTACGTAAAATTTGGTCAGCATCAGCATTGTGATACATGTAATTGATAAATAGAGGCGAGACGTCGGCATGGTAAGAAATGGTATATAAATGTTCGCCAAACTTAGGGCTGATGCTCTGCAGACCGAATAGGGGTCCCCTCCTCACGGGAAAGTTTCCAGAGAAGGATTTCCACCAGATGAAAAACGCCTTAAATCCATTGGGACTTAGTTGCATAGCGTTGTAGGCAGAATTTGAATTAGACGATAGGCCGAAAGACATATGAATGAAATCACTTCTAAATCCGGCATAGGAGTCGTGTTTTGAGAGGTTTCGAACATAAATGGGATTACATAAACGAGTCAAATAGTGTTTTTTTGACTCAAATGTTCTTTCACTCAAACTAGGACCCAGCCGTTCAAAAATAATACCCATATCTAGTGTCATACCTCCAGATAATTTTATTCCTGTTTTTTCGATGAATGATTTTTTCATAATTTCCTTGTCTGCTTTTTCATTTTTGCTCGAAGTAATGTTCAATAGATAATAAAACGAAGCGTACCTCTGCAAATTAGTATCGTCTTGATTTGGGATGAACATTGTATTAGTGCTAGGTCTGGACCATACTAGCAATGGTCTCGCGAAATAATTGGGGATGCTGAAATGAACCTTGTCAGCACTACAAGATAAAAATTTCTTGGGATCACTATCCTCGTTACACCTCAAATTAACATCACCATCAAATCCAACTATGAACCCAGCTGACTCGCCGCCAAGCATGTATGGACTTTTTGCGCCTTTCAAAGATATTTCGAATTTTCCCCTCCTTTTCCAAAGTATATTGATTTTGCCATGAAAAAGGTATCTTGTCTTGTCCCAGAAGCCCAGTTTGACAGAGGGGTCTAGAGGAGGCTTTGAAAAGTTATCTAAACATTGCATAGTTTGTTGAATGGCCGGTTGGTAAGAACCACCCCAAGTTACTCGTGTGGTATGCTTAGAGTTTATTTCAAAATTCAGGTCCGTAAATATCTTAGCACTAGTCATTGTTCTTGGGACAAGGAGAGAGTAGTATTTATCTGTGTTTTCAACGGTTACTGACGGAATTAAAGGAACAAATAACGTTCTTAGTTCCTTTTCCGATTGAAGAATGTCTTCTGTTATCATGAAATCACCATAAATCCTTGTAGAAATTGTCTCTTTACTTTGGGTGGAGCTTAATGGGGGTATGCAAACAAAAGGTAGGGGGTAATCTCTCAAATGCCATCTTACTTCGCTAAACTTCGCATCCAAATGCATAGGTATCATAATTGAATATTCTGTATCCTTTGGAACTCCTTTTCCAACATTGTAGATGAAGTTGGGGATGTTCTTGATACCACAGAAAGGCTTAATTATGTCGATATCAATATTCTCAATAATTAAGTTCATTAAGAATGGGTTAGTCGCAAAAGGCAAAACTTTTCTGTTGATATCTTTAGGTAATTTACTATAGTCAATAAATCCCCACAAGAAAGAAAAATTTCTTTCAAACTCACGGCGCTCTTTAACCTTATACTCTTTTACCCTTCGGATCCAAGAGTCGGAAAAGTTTTCTAGTACAGTATTATATGCTTTCTCAATCTCCGGTGAAATAAACTGGGGCATTTCAGCCTTGAAGTTGCCTCTTCCATTAGTATTGAAAGGTCTCGGGGTGAGAGGAATTTCAGGATCTGTAGCAGATTTACGTAAGACTCCCATTCCATTCTTTGTCCACAATCCTGTGCGGTGTTTTAGTATTACATTATCAATGGCTTTGAAATCATCTTTTACTTCTTTAACATTCTTTTGATTTTTGATTAAATCTTCTGAAATGCGTTTATTGAATTCCTGCAGTTTTGCAAGCCTTTCTCTTTGTTCTTGCAGACCAATCTGAAAAATAGTATTTAATTCAGCCTCTAGTGGATCATCAGAAATACTAAATAACCACCTTTTGGACTTTAGTTTGATTTTAGGCAACGATAAAGGTGTTTCCACTTTATGTGGGAAGATGATCAAATCATTTTTTGAAGTATTCAGGGAATATAACATCTGTTTGATACTTTTAAAGATGGTCGGAATACTATCTATTATTTTGAACATTTCGAATTGATGTGGGATAGAAAAGTGCCATGATTCATTTTCTAGTGTTATGGCGGATTTTAATTCTTCCCAATCCTGCAAAGAATCTAACTTTTCCATTTGTTGTTTCATCAAATCAATTTGTATGATCACTTTGAACCTGTCAATACAGGCCATGCGCTCCCAAAAATTTGGCTTTGTTGGAGACTCCACCATCATCCTGAAATATTGACCTGAAATTGAGATTTCGTTGCAGTTTTTTAAGGTGGCAAATGTGGAAGTTGGTTCAAACTTTGTCCTGAGACCATTAGGCAGCGCAACTATTTGACTCATATATTCTGAAGAGAAATTTATTTCGATCAACTCCTTCAACTGGCTCCACTTTATACTTTTCAGGCACGATTTTTTCTTTGATTCAGATAACGCAATGAAATATTGCTTGGTTTTAGACTGATGCATTTTTTGGCTCATACAACGTCCAAATATTTGGTTTAGAGTATGTATTCCAGAGACAGCCAAAAAAATGCTCATTAGTGATACCACCGACGTTCCTCTTGAATGATTTATTTGTAAAATTATCTTCGAGTCTTTTTCAATGCCACTGAAAGAGTCTGAATCTGGATAGAGCTTGATGACTAAATTGGAAACTTTCGAAACTGTCTTCTTAGAAAGTTCTTCACTTAATTCAGGTGTCTCCCCAATTATCGATGTAGTTATATCATTTATTAATAAGTTTATATTCCAAAAATGATTTACTTCCGTTGCATCGCTAGTTGATATATCATCTAAATCAGCGATGCTGGATTTGTGGTCAAAACTTTGTGTATTGTTATTTGTGAAGCTCGTGAGCTGACCGGATTTGACCATATTGGCATGATTTGATCCAATTTTATTATGCCATTGTGTTTTATCGCCAAAAAAGGCGATTTGAAATTTCTCGATTGTGTTGCAATATTTTCTTAGCTTACCACCAATCAAATCCTTTGAACTCTGGGAATCAACTGAAGAGAAAACTTCTCTCGGCATAAAAACAGATCTTGCACCTAAAGTGGACGATATATCCCTAATATTGACTTTGATATAATCGAAGAAATCGGGTAATTGCTGAAACACAAAATCGCTGAGTAAAATATCCTTTTGTCTCAGACATTTAGCCATATTAGAGCATTCCGTTTTCATATTTTGCAGATTAGAGGCAAACTTTTCATAAAACTCTTTGAAATAATTTTCTTCAACGTTGGTTAGCTGATCATCCAAATTATGTACTAATTCACTCAACATAACCATTGTCGGTAATTCAGATAAGTCCAGCATTAATGTGTCGATATCAGCATCCGCGGAACATAAAATATCCGGCAAAAGTCGAATATTTTTCTCTATAGCAATACTGTCTACTCTCAATATTGTATGCTCGTATTTTTGATGTTTTATAATGTGTTGTAATTTCATATCTAGTAGTTCAATATTCCAAAGACTTTCATAGAAAATCTGTTGTGTTTGCTGTTTCTCTCCCATAAGATCGTTGCCTAATGTATATCTTTTAGAGTGATGGCTTATCATAAATACGGAGAACTTACTTATGATTAGATCATCCTCATTATTAATAACAAATTTGGGATCATCCAGGGTAAACTTCATATTAATTAAGGGTAGGAAGCTCTTGAAATACTCAAACAAAATTCTCCGCCTTTTCAATAATTTTATGTGGGAATTTTCCTTTAAAATCTTGTTCTTAGGACAGGAGGATGTGAATACTTTGATATTTGACAGAAAGCATTTGATAAACGAAATATTTAACGGATCCATATCGATAGTCAACGAAGAAATATTTCCCTTAACGTTGAAAATAGCGTTTTCCAGCTGCTGGGGCTGTAAATCATTAGAATAGAAAAATTTTTGAGAAAATAAGTTAGTTTCACCAAAAACCGAAACATTTGGAATTTCGATTATTTTCAGCTGCTTGGTATTATTTTGATGCTTTCGATTCAGATTTACATATATATTGAATCTTGCCATTACGATACTAAATTTGAATGGAGAATCCTGCTCCTCGAAAATTAACGTATACCCTGGCATATCGTTTCTGAACCTAATGGAATTGAAATTTATATTGGAAATAAAAATATTGTAGCTGATGTATTTGTTCATCCCGATTAATTCCGGATGACTAGTAAGGGGTAAGTCCTTTATTTGAAGTTTATCGACGGTAATATTCAATTCTTTCAGAGGCCTGATCTGGTCGACAAAGTTCCCCATTGTATGCATGAGAGCATTTTTCATTTTAGTAATCTCTTCAATCTTTAGTTCATGATTAGCCCTTACAGTATTCTTTAAGTTTTGCAAAAGTTTCTCGTTGGACATTAAATCAACGTTTTCCTTATTCATGAGTAGATTTACTAAGTTCATGGGCACCTTCAAATCTCCTACCTTCAAGTCCAGACCAACTCGAAGGTCATCCTTCAAAGGATTTAATATATCGCCAATTGATAAATTTGTAGTTACAATGAAAATAGCATCAGCAACAATAACTTGATCATTCCAGAGTAGTTTTCTTAAAAAGGAATCGAATCGCAGTGACTTATTTTTTTTAGACTTGTCGATTGAAAAAAAAAAGCCAAATTTTTCAATTGTGATATCGTTATTAATTAATCTTGTATCTTCCATTACGATGGTGATCCCATTGAGCCAGCATTGCGAAAATGAAAAAATCTTAGAAGTGAAGAAGCTGCCAATGCTTTTGGAAGCTTTTGGAGGTTTTCTTAGTTCATTTTTCGAAGATTTTCTGCGAAGCTTATACTTGCTAAAGTCAATCTGCAGACCCTTGATAAATAACTTTCCCTCATAAAAGGCAAATCGAATAGATTTTAGCTTTACTGAGCCATCTTCAAGGGACACACCGCAAATCTGTAGCTTAAAAAGATTAATCCATGTTATATTTACGCCAAAAATACTTCTTATTAAAAGTTTACAGGTCCATAGGAGAGTTGTCACAATGATAATCCACTTGCAGAGTAAAATATTGATCTCAAACATTATTCGCGGTATATGTCGTTTACCCAGACTGAGGGGTTTTTACTATAGCTATTCTTTTTTTGGGTTTGAAATCGAAACGTTTCGTTATAGGATCTTTGGTTGCACTCACTATTCATTTTTTCATAGCAATAGTAGTCCCTTATAAAAGGGATTTACATCTTATATCGCCTTAAATGACTTTTTTGTCCAAGCACTAGAAACCCTTATTCACGCCTCCCTTATTTCCGTCTTTATTTCCGTACGATGGAAGATCTTCTTTACGTGTGGCGTGATATTCTTCATATCGGAGACACTTTGTAGCACAACAGAATAGCACATCCTAAAAAGGAGTACCCATGCTAATAAACTAGCAACAGATACATTCTCACTAGATTTAATTGTTGCTCATGCGGCTTCAAGTATTTTCGAGGTTCTTTTCTTGATTGTCTTCTCATGTTTTAGTAACTGCATGAAATGTAAAACCCTTCAAACAAAAAAGTTGAATTATTCAATCGAAACGATTGTGCATCATACATTCAACCGCATAATTTGGCGCAAATAGTAGCAAAAATAAGTAAGGATTGTTGAAGGAACATTATTGCCTTTTTGTCCTGTATTATGTACGTTAAAAATGACAGCGGCTATTTTTTTTTGGGGCCCCTTTTTTTATAATGGCTATGAGGTATAAAAGGCAGAAAACAAATTTCATTTATCCGTCTAACCTTTTCTTATATGCTTTATCTCTCCTTTGCTTCACATGCAAAAGCTTGCGTTTTTGCTTCGACAAAAAAATTACGACGGCTATTTATATCAAGTGTACTTATAATGACATTGCAGGGAAACCCGGCTTAAGATATCACAGCATTTTTCATTCTGTTTTTTCTTTAAGGTTCCCCTTGATGTTGCCCAGAAAGACACTGTTTCATTTTAATCATCTAGTTTTGTAAGATTGCCTATACGTACAGATATAGCTATAAACACGGGCAGAGTCAAAAGTAGCTAGGCGATGCAGCATGTAGATTCCGACTTTGCGCCCATAAGAAAATCGCAAAAGGTTGTGGACAGTGACAAGATTGTCAGGGCAATAAACGATGATCTGGAGCATAAAAACTTCACGATACTGCGAAAATTGAGTCTCGTTCCGATAAAAGGTAATGCAAATAGCTCAAGAGTATCTAAGCGGAGTTCAATTGAGAAGCGGGTAAACCATGGCTTCTATCGAGAGTTTAAATCAGTTGCTTTGGAGGATTTAAGCGACAATTATTCCTCAGTGAGCTACATTGCAGGTTTAAATAAGTTTCTAACGAATGATCTTGGAAAGATGGAGGGCCACATTGTTTTCTTTAATCAAATTAAACACATACATCAATATGCCGATATTGATCGCAGAGTTTCTGAAATACTGTCATTAGTTGACTTAAATGTCGTAACTATTGACATGAACGACTACTTTATCAAAGGGATCTTTCCCCCAAATATATTAAGTTGCTACGCCAAGACAAGGAAGAAGTTCAGATATAAAGCTCAGCTAGATTTCGGAGTTAGTGGAAACGCTTCAGATGACACTTTTGACTTAATGATGATGATTATAAGAGAAATAAGTCAAAACTCGAGCCTTAATCACATTATTTGCTTCAGATTCGAACAGTTGGATGAATCATCTTCTTCAAATGTAATAGTTCCTTCGAAGCTCACAGAATTCAAGAGAATTTTATTATCTCTCCAAAGAATAAAAAACATTGCATTCAAGTTTCTAGTTTATTCAAATAATACTAATATTTCATCTCTTCTATTTACCACCTTCAAAAATGAACTTAAGAGGGAGCTTACCATATTTGAAATACCGGTTTTAACTTCTGTTCAAGTACAAGAACATCTGAAAAAAATGATAAAGTTTCCCTCTGATCCCGGGAACGAGTTACTGCGGTTGTATAATACACTCATTGCACGTCAGTTAGATAATAAAAAATCCTGTTTGGTCGAATTTTTGGAGTTTTTGAAAGACTTTCCCCATCCTTTTACCTACCTGTTCAATGCTTATACTGAGATCCTTGTACAAAGTAAAACTTTTGATGGATTACTAGACAGAATTAACAATAAGTTCACAATGAATAACTACCCACACCGCAGCTATAATTTTAAGAGAAATCAGCGTCTCCCACCGAAGGTGACTCGAGGTATACATGACATATAAAATATTAAGATCTTTCTATAGTCTGATGACCTGAAACAGGTAAGAAGATGTTCCGAAGAGTCCAGTGAAATCGCCTTTGTTGACGACATTCATATCGACGCCATTATGCACGCAAAGTTTTATTAGAGTGTCTTCAAATAATGATGGGTGTCTGGATGTTAAGTGTTTCATAATATCTGCTTTTGAAACAACGATTTTGACAATGATATTAGTTCAACAACACTTGTGTTTTGGTTGCCGGTGCGCTTGTCAAATGTTTGATGGTTGCTCATATTTATATCAGAGACCACATTTCAATCTCAGTCCCGTTTCTTTTCGCCTTTCTTTTGTTCTTAACATTGGGAGACATGACTAGTACAAGCTCCCTTAAATTTTTGCCGAGTATCGAACATATTACAGAGTTTAAAGAGTAATTGAAAAGAGCATTGGGAATGGTACATAAAAACAGGACTTTACATGAACTGTCTTCAAAAAATTTCAGTAGAACGCCTAATGGGCTGATTTTTACTAATGATTTGAAGACAGTTTATTCCATTTTTTTAATTTGTTTGGATCTGAAAGAAAAGAAACAAAACAATGATACCAAATTATTTTTATTAACACAATTTACTAAGCATTTCCACTTCACTTTCTCATATCAGGAAGCTATCAAAGCAATGGGACAATTGGAGCTAAAAGTGGATATGAACACAACTTGCATCAATGTTTCATATAACATCAAACCTAGTTTGGCCCGTCATCTCCTCACCTTATTTATGTCTGCTAAGCTGCTGCATACGCCACAAGACAGAACTCGTAGTGAGCCAAAGGAAAAAGTCCTCTTCCAGCCAACACCTAAGGGGGTCGCTGTTTTACAGAAGTATGTTAGAGATATTGGGTTGAAAAGGATCCCTGATATCCTTTTATCATCGTTCAACTCTATGAAACTTTTCACCTTTGAAAGGAGTTCCATAACAGATTCTATCATTCATAGCGATTATTTAATTCATATTCTTTTCACCAAAACGATGGGTGCTAAGCCAAATGTTTGGTCTCCAACAAACCCCGACGATCCATTACCTTGTTTGTCTTCGTTATTGGAATATACCAATAACGATGACACGTTTACATTTGAAAAATCAAAGCCAGAGCAAGGGTGGCAATCCCAAATTGAAAATATGGATATCAATGATTCAAAAAGAGTGTCGCCATTAGCACATCGGTTCTTTACCAATCCAGATTCCGAGTCTCACACGCAATATTATGTTTCTGATAGAGGAATTAGGCTTTTTCAAAACAAGGCCTTTGGAACTTCCAAAAAGATTACGATTAAGTACACCTTTACAACAAAGGCTATATGGCAGTGGATAATGGATTGTACTGATATTATGCATGTCAAAGAAGCGGTCTCGTTAGCGGCTTTATTTTTGAAAATGGGGCTGATTGTTCCAGTTCTTCTACAACCATCACGTACTGATAAGAAAAAATTCCAAATTAGCAGATCTTCATTTTTCACCTTGTCTGAGCTTGGTTGGGATTTGGTCTCTTGGAAAAGTTGTAAGAGTAACAATGTACTGGCACCAAACAGTAGGCCCATGGGTCTAGATTTCACATTTACAGGTCATGTAACTGTTCGTGATGAAAGAAAGACACTTGATGAGAACGAAAGCTTTCCTCAGGACATACTTATTTCTTCAACCGACCACAGTCTAAATAAGTTTGACTATGTGTTGAATGATCCAGGCATGAGATACTTATTCAGACGCCATCTAGAAAGGGAATTTTGTGCAGAGAATTTGGACGTGTTCATTGAAATTAAGAGATTCCTTAAAAAAATGACTATTCTGAAGAAATTGATAGATTCTAAACATGGTAATAAAATAACCAACTTTAGTGCCTCAAAAAGTAATATCGTAAAAATTATTGACTCAGCCCTGACGAAACAAGCCAATGACTGCCTTGAAATGGCGTATCACATTTACTCGTCCTATATCATGATAGGATCGCCATACCAATTAAACATTCATCATGGCTTGCGTCAAAATATTTCCAACATTATGTTACATCCCCACTCCCCACTATCGGGACATTTCCCTATTAGCCTGAATTATTCACTGCTTGAATCTACCGAATCAAGTTCTGCTTCATTCAGTTCCATGGACAGTACTACATTGCGTGAACCACCTGGTGTAATGCTGAAACCTTCGATAACTTTCTCAAACGAAGATTGTCTATATCAAAAAGAAGGATCCAAACAACAGTCTAGAGAAAACAAACCTGCCCCATTAACTTTGGCAAAACTTCATTCTAGCGATGTTCTCGTAGAAAATTCTCGTACGATTCTACAGGACAGATGTGATGACGTCAAAAATCACAGCGTAACCTCTTGCTCTTTACCAGCAACTTTAAAAGTTCTCAGAAGGCTATATCCCTTTTTAGAAGATGTTAGTGATGAAATGTATAAGCTGATGAACAATGATTCTTTCCAGAAATTCACTAAGTCGGATGTGTACAAAGAAGCCAGCACTTTAATAGAAATTCAAAAAAAGTGCTGATATCATTCAGATACATAAGATTTCTATTTCCTCTTTAATTTCTTCATACCAATAAGACCTTGATACCCATGCGCGCTATAATTGTTATGTTAGAATTATGTGTTGAAGTGCTTTTCTCGGATTTGTTTAGAAGTTAATAGCAATATGATTAAATAAAATCTATCGATCACATTATATACACTCCCTTTTGAAATAGCAGTTAAAGCATCCTATTGTGAGCCTACATTATGTTGGCGGCTCGGAATACTACCATTTTCAAAGATCATCTTATTCTGTACGATTTGATAACCAAAATAATATGTGTAAATAGCAGAGTTTTTACCCTTTAGCTTTCTTTTTTATGGATTTCTTTAAAGACAAATGCTTAAGAATTGAACAAGAAGGATGAAAGTATGCTGGAACTGAAACATGTATAAAAGCTATCTAGGCGCTCCTTGTAACACAGCGTCGTACGAAAGTTTTTCGGGGATATATATTATGTTAAAAAATGTCAAGTAAAGGTTTTCAAACCTTGGGATTGAACGCAAATTCGTTCATTAAAATATCAACATCTCTCCAAACCATATCGGATTCCCAGTTATCCCAATTCGCCATGATGGAATTAGGTGATTCTTTGTTTCCACTTGCAGCAGGATGTTCTTGGACTAAGGGATACGCTTCCAAGAGAGAGTTGGTCTGTGCCGTCTGTTGTGCGTTTTCTTGCACTTGTGCCACTGGAAGAGATGGTTGACTTGCCAAGTGTTCAACGTCCGCCGCCATTGGCAAAGGCTCATTAATAATGTCAAGTTCCTTTATTTCTGTAATAGCCTCGGAATCTAGCTTCGCACGATTCAGCTGCTCTCTGGGAGACATTTTACTCAGGATACCTCTGTATGATATAGTATTTGCTACTTGACTATTTGGGGTTGTCAAGGAGCTTCCGCTGCTGGTAGAACCCGCATTGATCGGATTTGGGTCAAGGGGAATGGTTTCAATGATCCTCCTTGCCTTCTTTTCTGGATGTCTAACATTAGTAAATTTCCTAGTTCTTATTGGCTGGTTATCCACACTTTCTGGAACATTACCGGTCAATGCTTCCTCCTCCTCTTCCTCCTCTTCCCCCTCTTCGTCTTCTTCTTCTTCGTCTTCATCTTCCTCATCGACGTTATATGCCGTAGAAACCTTTGTTTCTCTTTCTAATTTGGCCATACCACATTTCTCTTTCAAGATATACAAACAATCAAAGAAGACGTTTACCGACATCCTGGACTTTATGGTAATCCCCAAGTTGAAGTCATTTTCCAATTTTCCCTCACATTCCTTTTGACCGTTTTTCCATGCATCGTACATATTCGCAAATAAGCTCCATATACTTCGCATTATCCCAGATGACCTGTATGCCATATCATATTTCAAAACTGAGGCGTTAAATGTTAGCGAAATTGCGTTGTTGTAAGCCTTTTTACCGGAGTTAATGTCTAGCATCGAATGAAGTGATGAATGTATGAGTTTACTAATAATACAGGCTGATTGCCATATGTTCAACACGAACAGCCCTGGAAAGTATTTGATTATAGTAGAGTCATGTTCCCACATATTATTGGCATGTATAAGAAAGTTTACGGCAGCATTATAAACTTTCACTAATCCACGCTTTGTCTCAAAACTCGTGTCGAGTTCGATTACAGAATACGATCCCTGATAAATATTTCCATTTGATTTTCGGGCATTCTGAGACGTAATATCAGTGAAATAATATGTTAACAAGTGGACTTTTGCCACTAGTAACAGAAATTTTCTAATATCATCTAGATTATTTTCTTCAAGACTGACTTCTAGCTGGCTTAGCTGTTGATTAAGGACGTGCAGCAAGGGCTGTTTTTCCTCTTGACTTACCATCCCCGTGGCACTTGCCGGGGTGGAGTTCATTGTGTTTACGATTTGGTTCTCAAATCTTGCAATTTGGGCCATTTGTCTTAGTTCTTTTGATATATCTACCTGACTTTTCGAGTTCGACATTCTGGTAGAGCTTATTACTATGTAGTCAAAGGAAACATAAGCTGGAAATCCAAACGATGATGCCACCGTTTGAGATACTACATTGCAGCAAATCCAAGTTCGTATCTGCTCGTTAACTAACTCCAAATTTGCAGAAGCATATTCTTTCGAAAACCCAGCACAATTTAACCCCACTCGGAGCGCCTGGAACATTGCCGTCCCTATGGTATTCCACGAAGTGTCAGCGCTTAACGAGGAAGTTAAAGGGGGCCAGAAAGTGTATAAAAGAAACGCTTGTACCGAGTACACAGATGCTACGTTTAAAACTGGTTCGTCATTATCCGATGGAGTATATCGGATGATTGGGGAAATGGTAATTTCTGATAAAACGGACTTTACCAACACAGACAATCTAGTCATTAAGTCTGTAGCTCCAAATTTTCGCCTCAAACCAATGAGCAGGATGACCCAGAATAAGCATGGAGATAAGTGATAGATCCGTTCTGCTCCTTTTGAAAGGTCGACTACCGGTAAAAACTGATGATATTTAGTCGCAAATTCTTGAAACAACTCAGCAATATCGCTGCTTGACAAATATACATCACCTAGACTTTTAGGCAAGCACTTGAGTTGTTCCTCTGTCATGACGTTTATGGGTTGCACATAATCAGAGTTTGTCGATGGACTTAAGAGTGTTAAAGGAGAAGAATCAGTGTGTTTTCTGTTGGTATTGTAAGCAATCGGTTCTCCTCGAAGTGTTCTATATGATCTTGATTCTATATCTGTCGACTCGAACGCACTTTTCCTGAGTCGTTTTACTTTTTCCTTCGTAAAGTTGCTATTATCTAAAACAATCTCTTGTTCCTCCTCAATTTTCTTCAAAATTTCATCCGATGTTAAATTAGTCAAAGTTCTAGTAAGTTCCTTAAATCGTTTTTCGATAGCTTCATTCCTTGCCCTCTTATAAGTTCTTCTAAAGTCCCGTTTTAAAATGCATGGGACATTCTTTTTCGCACATTTAGTACATGGTCCTGGTGCTCTTTCGTGAGCATCGCATTTTGATTTCTGCTGCCGACATTCCACACAGGCGAACTTCCTCTTCCTGGCAATCATCCCGGCCCTGTTCTTGTTTTCACTGTGGCTCATCTCACTTCCCGATTGTGAGGTCGCTACGGAATCAGATCTTCCTTCCATGAAAACTTGTAATAATATTCTTCAGCAATTTATAGTGAAGGCAGGTTAAACGTACGTCAGATAGCCAATAGTTCTTGGTAGCTATGATACCTTGAATATCTGATAACCCTATATTATGATACTCTTCTATTGTTGTGCTTATTACATTTCTTTTTCTACTTTGAAAAACTTTGAAAAAGCGCTGTGTTAGGTGATGGATGGGCGGCATCTGATCGAAGAAAAGGTTCAACATAGTGAGCGCGAGTCATTTTGACTAACTTATTATTACATGCAGATGGTTTAGGGTAGCTAGAAGACAATACAAATATATAAAGGTATCACCATGTAAACTAAAAGACCTATAATAACGCTACAGTTCTACAATGAGGGATTTGTGTCACTTAACTTTTGCTGTTCATTGATTTTGTTCGCTTTGCGGTTGTGAGTCATATGGCTTTGCACCAAGTGGCCAGCAGCAAGTGCGGAACACAGAGACAGTTCACCAGCTAAAACAGCGCATGCGACAATTCTGGCCAATTGTCTGGCATTTGTTCCAGGTTCAGTAGGATGAGGACCACGAACTCCGAGGAGATCAAGCATAGCACCTTGAGGTTCCAAAACAGTACCCCCACCAATTGTACCCACTTCAATAGATGGCATAGAGACAGAAATCCTCAAATCTCCGTCTACTTCCTTCATCAAAGTTATACAGTTAGAACTTTCTATATTCTGGGCTGGGTCTTGACCTAATGCCAGGAAAAGCGCTGTGACTAGATTAGCAGCATGTGCATTGAAACCACCGACAGATCCAGCCATTGCAGATCCAACCAAGTTCTTGCAAATGTTTAACTCAACTAATGCAGCAGCATCGCTCTTCAAAACGCTTTTGACCACATCACCAGGAATCGTAGCTTCAGCGACAACACTTTTGCCACGGCCTTCGATCCAGTTGATTGCGGCAGGTTTTTTATCAGTACAGTAATTACCAGATACAGAGACAACTTCCATATCTTCCCAGCCATACTCTTCGACCATTTGTTTCAACGAGTATTCGACACCTTTGGATATCATATTCATGCCCATCGCGTCACCGGTAGTGGTTCTAAATCTCATGAAAAGCAAATCGCCTGCTAAACAAGTCTGAATATGCTGCAGACGTGCAAATCTTGATGTAGAATTGAATGCTTTCTTAATTGTGTTTTGTCCCTCTTCCGAGTCCAACCATATCTTGCAGGCACCAGATCTTATCAAAGTAGGGAATCGAACGACGGGACCTCTAGTCATACCATCCTTGGTTAAGACAGTCGTTGCACCGCCACCGGCATTGATAGCTTTACAACCACGCATAGCTGATGCCACTAGACAACCTTCGGTTGTGGCCATTGGAATATGATAAGATGTTCCATCAATAATTAATGGTCCAATTACACCAACCGGCACCGGCATATATCCAATGACGTTTTCGCAACAAGCACCAAATACCCGATCATAATCGTAATCTCTGAATGGCAGTTTTTCGGAATCTAAGACAGGTGATTCAGCCAAGATTGAGAGTGCTTTTCTCCTAACTAGAACCGCACGAGTTGTATCTTCTAATTTCTTCTCCAGAGAATATAATGGCAGCTTGCCATTCACTACGAGATTCGAAACTTCTGTGTTGTTCAAGTTTTTTAATTGATTCTCTTCCATAAGTTCCACCAAATTTGATAAAGGACGGATAGGCTCGTCCTCGGGACTCAAAGCATAGATGCATTCATCATTCTGAATTTTTTGTGAGATCGAAATATCTTTTGCGGTAACAGGGGTTTCCAGCCCAGAAGAAGCAGGAACACTTTGAGTCTCTGAAAACTCAATCGTCGCTGAGGGCTGTCCGAGATCATCATGGATGTTGTTGGGCCGAGGTTGGAAGTTCATGTATCCGGTGTGAATTTTTGCAGCATTTAACAAATAAACGTTGACGGAAATACTGACTGCAAATGCAAAAAAAAGCAACTTACTAATAAACTGGTCCCGAATAGCATTACTAACTGAATCAATAATTAGTAAGATGGAATCTTCAATTTGGTGATATTTTTTTAGTGGAGTGTAGTATTGTTTTGGCAAAATAGAAATGATAACCTGATTTCTGAGATTCCCAATATCTTTATAATTGATAAAATTCGGCAATGAATAAATACTGGAGTCAAAATAAACTGTGTCTAATATCGTAGCATTTAACTTGTCTGTAAACACATAAAGATTGATCAAAAGTAAAAGGCCAATAACAGAGGCCTTTCCTAAGATTATAGCCACATTGGATCTCAAAAAATTTGGCTCTGCGGCAGTCTCGCTCTTATAAATAATGTTGGTTGTGGTTGGGATGACACCATCCTCTTCCAAGGTTTGCCTAATGAGAGTCGATCTGTGAATAATATTAATTTCTAATTTCATTGATAGTATGGCTGAATAGAAAGTAGCAGATAAAATCAAATCAAAAATTAGCATGAAAGTAGATAAAATGCAGAAATTCACCAATCCAACAAGGTGCCGAGCATAGATAGCGCAGCCAATAAAGGAGCTAATGTAAAATAAGTAGTCACGGATCAAATAGGCACCTTCCTGAAACATAGCTTCATAAATAATGTTGCTCACAGTTATTTTTCTATCAATACTGATCCTGTGGAACTTCTGTAACGAGAATGCCGCAAGTCGAACCTTATGCTTAAAGCCAATGATCACTACAATAAATGGTAACCCAATAATCAAACTTAATAAAGATGGTGGTTTTTTGAATAAAGTGTGAGTGGTGTATAACGAGAGATATAATGCACATGCAGAGTTCGAAAGAGCGGAAAAGCTTAACCAAAATTTGGATCCAATTTTCCTCATATCATTAAACAGGCAACAGAGAGTATAAATGAGCGTAAGGTAAGCAGCCAGGATAATAAACAAATCGAACTGATCAAATTCGCTGGTTTTATTCGAAAATTGTTTGACAAAGTTCCTGTAGGTATTATGCAGATCCAAGATAAAATTGCTGTGATTCCTTAACCTCCATTTTGTTCCATCTTCGGATATCAGTTCGGTCAGGATCTTTGGTTCCTCAGTTAATAAGAATCTGGTATGATCAACACTATAAATGACATCATCAAGGGAGGGCAACGTTGTGGAATTATCCTTACTTTGGAAACTTATGGTAGACAAATAATAATGAAAAGGGGTATGAACATCGGCGGCTTCTTTGGAGCTGAGCAGTTTCCATGTGTCAGATACAGGAGATCTGTAGTAATGTGTGCTTCTGTCGAACAATTCGTCTGGCTTGATGCTTAAATACGTGGAATACTGACTAGAGTCCAGCTTCCATTCGTTAAGATAGGATTGCGTTACGGATAGATAGGCAGCGACGCTTAATAGGACAGCAACAACTATGACATGTATGGGGTACCTGGCACTTAACCTAGCTGTGCAAGCAAAGGGTTTTACCAAATGTATTATGGTTTTTAACGGAGGTGACATCTGGAGTTGTGGGATTTTTGTTGAGCTTATTTAAAAAAACCCGCTTAGATGAAGGTAAACTGGATTGTTTCTCCGATGTAGTATCTTACTCTAACTAGCTCTTCCAAAATACTCCCTGATAGCACACCTCTCTAGGATGTATTCACGGCAGTAGCCTCTTGAAATGATCGACATAAAATATGTGACCAACCCTTGAATGCAACATCTTGTTGTTATTGACTGACTTTGCTCGCGCCGTTGAAACGGATTCAACAAAAGAATATACTCGTCCCTAGCGATCAGCAATCTATTTGTTAGGTAACTATATAAGAAATCAGCTATAACTTCCTATCTAAGCATTAGAGACACTAAACTTTCTTGGGTAGAGCGTTTTAACTTGTCTAGAGGCTCCTGTGATATATGCGTTGATCTTTTCGGCCTATATGGACATAAACAAGTAATTGGGCGGCTATATTGCAAAATAATCGCAAAAAACGGCTTCTACACAATAAAAAAAAAACCATGAAAATTGAAAGAGAATATTATGACAGTAAAGATAATAGTAGTATATACTTTTATGTACACCAATATCGATAAATATGCATTAGAGGCTCTATTTCATGGAGACCAATTTTACGTCAAATGTCAATTCAGAGTTGGCTGGGATGCCGGGCAAGGCTTGTTTACCGTAGGCATATGGGGCTGGAATAACAATTCTACGCTCACCACCGACAGCCATCCCAGCAACACCGATATCCCATCCCTTGATGACTTCGCCCTGACCTAATTTGAAAACAAAGGGTTTACCCTTTGTGTTTTTGTCAAAAACCTTTCCTTTTTTCAACTTACCAACATATCTCATTCCAACTCTGGAACCTTTTTTGGCATGTGGACCCTTACCTGTGACGCGGTCTTCGATGACAATACCACCTTCCAGAAAGGCTGTCTTTGGTTTTGATTTGCTTTCTTCCGATTCTTTATTGGATTCTGCCTTTTTGGCTTTTTTGGCAACTTGCTTTTTCTCGGTTGGTTTAGCAGTTTCTTCTTCTTCTTCATGTTTTCTTTTGGTATCCTTTTTTTTATCTTTCTTCTTTTTATCTTTTTCAACTAATTCATCAAGACGGCTTTCAATGTCACTGGCATCTGCTAAATCATCGAGATCATCGTCGCCAGAACTTAACTCTTCATCGTCCTTTTCTTCTTCTCCATTGGAAGATTCTTCTTCACTGTAATAGTCCTCCTCGTCTTCATCAGAATCTGAGGAGTTGTCTTGCAAAGGCGTATCAAATGGATGTTTGACAAAGTTACCAGTTAGAGAGATAGTGTATGAACCGGTGACGACGAATTGAACGTCTTCCTCAGGGGCGATGGTGATGTCCAAAGCTTGTTGATATTGACCTTTTGGAGACAAGGTTAGAAGAACGCATTCGTCAAATTCGTTATCCATTTCACTTTCGTCCTCGGAGTCTTCCTCGGATTCACTTTGCTCAACTTTTTTAGCTTTTTTTGACTTGACATTCTTTTCTGACACTTCTTCACTGTCATTTTCATCTTCTTCGCGATCACTACCATCATGAAGATCATTATCAGAGAGTTCAGGATTTCTCTTGATGATCCTCAAGGTAGATGGTTTCTTGTCGTCGTCAAATGGTTCAGGATCGATGGCCGCCATTGTAATTCTGATGGTAACTGGTACATCGTAGTTTAAAGCCGGGGTTGGAGTGTATGGTTCAACATTTAGGCTGTACGTAGCCAATGGAAGCATATCAGACATATTTAAAGTGTATATTCGTTGTCTTTATTGCTATTTGTCCATCATTCAAAGCTGAAAGGCATTTTTATAACATGGTAAAATTTTCAATGCCCTTGTCCTTTTCAGTTGCATCATGTAAAATTTTCGTTGTCCGGGCGTGAGGTAAAAAACTACAAGAGGCGCCAAAAAAAAAAAAGTCATCTCAAGAAAGTTGATGTTAATGTGTAGAGCATGTACAGGATAAATTCACTTGTTAAGCCTGAATACAGGTGTAAAAATTAGGACACATGGGATCACCAGCTTTTGCTGGGAAGTTTTATGTATGTGTGAATTCAAAAACTTGAAAATCTATTTAAGGGATGAGATGAAGTAATAGTAACTTTTTTCGGTATACTTTATGTAGTCGAAAAGCATACACGCCAAAATCATTTGGCACAGCGAGCTTCAAAGGCGGTGTCGTAGCTTCTAGGCAAATGATATCGGTTTTTACGAGCCAATTGATTCCGATATTAAAACCGTACGCAGAAATCACTGATGTTACGCGATCCCCGAATGGCTGTTGTGATTTAAAACAATTTAACTTCCGCCATCCGAAATGACACTTGTAACTATATCTGTAACGATGACTAGTTTCCTCTCTTTTCCCTTTAATAAAATTCGCCCTCAGGCGGGCACTGCTCTTTTGGACGGGCAATGCTCCGACTGCCAACTAATGATCCAAATTGATCACGGCTTCATTTTAAACCTTTGGATATTAATATTTATGATTTTTTGTATTTTGCGATGAAAGAGTGAAAAAAAAAAATTATATAGATATACAAAAAGAAGGATATAGAAAAGCACAAACAAAGTGTTGATAGGGAAATTGGATTAGAAGAGGAATAAATTTAGATTACATATTCACTTCCATTTCCTTTATTGTCCAACAATACGTTCAGATCAACGCATTCTACTATCAATTCTCCTTCTTTTGAAACTCAGTTTTAATTCATTTATAATTTTTCTATCCAACTTCTTAGAATTTCAATAAATGTGGTTTGTCACCGTTCTTCAAAGAGAAGGAGGCAGACAAGTATTGCTTCAACAATGGGGTCTTCTTGATTTCAGCCAATAAAGCCTTGTCAACGACCTTTTGGTCTTCAACACGTTCAGTCTTGATTTCCTTGTTTTGTTGTTCTGGGAACAAGTTAGCTTCCTTCTTTTCCTTCTTGGTCAATTTTTCCTTGGCGAAGTATTCGACGTTGAATTTTCCAGCGTCGACACCTTCGACAGAGACCTTGGTGGAAGTAGCAATGACGTAACGGGCATTGACTCTTCTTAATGGGACACCGTTGACCTTGAATGGACCGGTGATTAATAGAGTGTTGTCCTCAAGGTGCTTCAAGTAAACAACTCTCTTACCTCTGAAACGGCCGGCTAGCAAGATCAAGACGGTACCTGGAACTAGAGAGGCACGCAACTTTTGTGGGCGAATAGCCTTTCTGGTTTTCTTTGAGGCAGCAACGTCTTCTGAAGGATACCACTTTGGGGCCTATTAATAATAACTCATGATGAACATCATATAATATGTTAGTAAATTTGTTTATTTTCTCTGTTGCTTTTAACAGTTCACGTTGGGCTTGGTTTACACGGTTTCGACACGGCATTTGATCGTATTCTCCAGATCTTCGGATATAAAGAGGTGTATTCATATCAGCTATAGCATTTACCACCTCTATCATTTTCTTGCGGCACTTGGAATCAAATGGTAACAAATTAGGCGTTTCATATTGTTCGCTCATACAGAAAAGCTTATTCCTTTTGTAACATGGTTATTGCTTGAATAACCACATGTCCGTAGGCACGTGTTCTGTGTCCATAGCCATCCAACCCTTGCTTTACTCGTCTTTAAACATACTTGTTGGGCAGTCATTTCGTTGAATATATTTGCTTCTTTTCCAAGTTCAAGAAAATAAACTAGTATTAATGAGTTTCAGCTTGATATATGACTATACACTTTTGATCAAACGCCATATTGCAGGGCCTTACTTTTCCAGCATTGATTGAATCTCACTCACACCGTGCAATCTGGAGGGCGAGCACTAGGCCAGTGCTGGACATGTTACCATCCCAGGTGCTCGCTCAACCGTGAACAGACCTAAACTGGAGGGACCCGTGTGGGGGACTAGCCTAGCCCGGTAGGCACAAACCGTTCTGAGAGCATACCCGACAGCTACCCAGAGGAAAATTGGCGAAAAATCTCTCTCAACGGAACTTACACAAAGAGACGCATAAGCACACTAATCAATTGGCATCGCTCCTTTTCGCGCGCCCCAATGATAGCCTGAAAAAAAAAAAAGATAAAATATGCCTTATACACCCAGTCCTTCGAGAGGTAAGGGTGTAGTTTGTCTCTGGTTTTTACTGTCCATCTTTCTGAAGCCCAGGAAGAGAGAAAAAGAAGAAAAGAGAGATATATGCGCAGTGGTTTGAGAAAAGACGTACTTACGAAGCCATGTATTAATGTTCTACTGTCCCACATATGGGAGTGGTGGCGTAAAGCAGTGAATTTACGTCCGCCCTTCTCGCTGATGCTTGTAGTGCTTACGCAAGTAAAAACATGACTGACGGGCAAAGTATGAAGATGAACGCCTTCCGGACGTTTAACACCGTGGGCTGTTTACTCTTTAAAAGTGTTGCAGGACCAACCGACTCTTATGTTATGCAGCTAAATGTATTTCTGCGCTGCCGCTATTGTGTGCTGATAAGTTCGTACAAAGTGATACCGTTTTCAAAATATCTTCGATATACTGCAAAAACAAAAGAAACAGTCAAACTTTCAACCCTTTAAGGTATTATATACATAAAACCAACAAGCACCAAAAGAATATACCGCTGAGATTGTACTGCTATAGTCTTGTTAAGATGGAAGGTGTTTTTTTCAATATTGACAATGGGTTTATTGAAGGTGTAGTGAGAGGCTACAGAAATGGTTTGCTATCCAACAATCAGTACATTAACTTAACACAATGTGACACGTTGGAAGATTTAAAATTACAACTATCATCGACTGATTATGGTAATTTTCTTTCCTCCGTCTCTTCAGAGTCTTTGACTACGTCGTTGATTCAAGAATATGCTTCTAGCAAATTGTACCATGAATTCAACTACATAAGAGATCAATCTAGTGGACCCACAAAAAGGTTCATGGATTTTATCACTTACGGTTACATGATTGACAATGTGGCATTGATGATTACAGGTACTATTCATGACCGTGATAAGGGTGAAATTCTACAGCGTTGTCATCCGCTCGGGTGGTTTGACACATTGCCCACGTTGAGTGTTGCTACCGATCTTGAATCCCTATACGAAACCGTATTGGTGGATACCCCATTAGCACCTTACTTCAAGAACTGCTTCGATACCGCAGAGGAATTAGATGATATGAACATCGAAATTATTAGAAATAAACTGTACAAGGCTTATTTGGAGGATTTCTACAATTTTGTCACTGAGAAGATTCCAGAGCCTGCCAAAGAATGTATGCAAACGTTACTAGGGTTTGAGGCCGATAGAAGAAGTATCAATATTGCTCTAAACTCTTTGCAAAGTTCAGATATTGATCCCGACTTGAAAAGTGACTTGTTGCCCAACATTGGTAAGCTATACCCTCTTGCAACGTTCCATTTGGCACAAGCTCAGGACTTTGAAGGAGTTAGAGCTGCTTTGGCTAACGTTTATGAGTACAGGGGCTTTTTGGAAACTGGTAATTTAGAAGATCACTTTTACCAATTAGAGATGGAATTATGTAGAGATGCTTTCACGCAACAATTTGCCATCAGCACCGTTTGGGCCTGGATGAAGTCCAGAGAACAAGAAGTAAGAAACATTACTTGGATCGCGGAGTGTATTGCTCAAAATCAAAGAGAAAGAATTAACAATTATATTTCTGTTTATTAAGACTTTTGATATTGTTTTTTTTCCGGATACAGAAAAAATAAGTATTTATATGGTTTGTTTTGTTTTTTTCTTTTTTTTTTAAGAATCAGATCCATTTACAATTATATAAATATAATTAAGTACAAACAGAAAATTTTCCAGATGAATAAGCATGCGATAAGCAGTGATTGCATAACCAGTCGAGGAAAAGAATCGCTACAAGTATACAGTGATAATTCGATGATTTTTTTCCCTACGCAAACATCTTAATGTTTGCAAGGAATAAGTAAAATGAAAATTGGGGATAACTGCAAGAAGGATGAAGTGCTTGTGATTAAACATGCTTGTCCGATTTGTTCAAGTATGTAGCTATGGCAGCTCCCAATAGATTGCTATGATTTAAAAATTGCAGTTTAATATCAATGCTCGAGTAATACTTTATCTGCTCCCGATAAAACGTTGAATGTTGAAGAAACGATCCAACGTAGCCGACATGAATGAAATTGTAGTTTTTGCAGCCCGTAATGATGTCAATAGCTTGTACTATCGCGGCAACGTAAAATGCAGCTCTCTTGATTAAAAGACGTGCAATTTGACAAATCAGCGAATAGTACTGATCTTCAAACCAAGTGTTTGCAGAATCTTCTGCCAGCTGGCACACCAGTTCACCATTGAACTCTATTGGAAAATTTTTCGGGATTATATTATATTGCAATAGAATATTTCTCAGAGATAATGGAAGCCACTTGCCAGAAGTAACACATTCTAGTGGCATTTCGTAGGAGATGCCCCCATGAATGTCGAACGGTTGCAATGAAATGACATCTTTACCAATAAAACCAATTTCTGAATTTACGAGAACGTGTTTGAAATTCAACGTCTCTTTATTATAGTTCGATGGTAGCGTTTCCCTCAAAGAGTCTTTCTTGAAGGGCGGCAAATACCCATAGGGCACCTCAAAGCACGCATTTGTACCTGTTCCTATTATTAGTGAGATTGAATCATTTTCACATATAAATTTACTCGTTAATGAAACTGCTACGGCGTCGTTTATTACATCACACACGTTCATTGCACAGGAAAAATCTTCGAAGTTGTCTGATATTATGCGTTCAAAGGAAGACTGAATCAATTGCTTCACGGTTAATCCTTGAAGGGCATTAGTCATTACAAAGCCTTTTCCCATAGCGACGACTTCGCCCTTTGCATTCAAAGGGAAACTGAATGTCACGGAAACAAAAAACTTTGTCACCTCAGAAGTCTCATTCTTTTTTTTTACATAGCCATTCTCAGCCAATTTGGTACATATTTTATAGATAATTCCATTGAAAAACGTCGGGTCGACGATGTTATATGTGAGCTCAAATGCATCATCGTATTCAATAACAATTTGAGGCAGAGAGACGATTGCAAATTTCAACCTTGTTCCGCCAAAATCGATTGCCAAAATTCTGTCCTTGGGATTCCATCGCAATCGTTCATCTGGAACCGAGCACTGCGGGAGCATCGAAATTGCACTCGTCTGAAGTCGAGATAACAATTCTTCTTGGAACTGGTCGACAACACTAACAATTGAATCAGCGGGTAAAATCATCCTCGCTAGTTCTCGAGCTATGGCGCTTCTAATTGTCATTTCAGACCCTTATTCGTGCTAACTTTTTACTGGGTGTGCTTTTTATATAACCGTTTAGGAGGAGAGGATATTTTTCTTTCTGTTTTGCATTATTTTGTTTATAATGTAAACCGATATGGTCAATTGATTTCCCCGGTATGCGTATCCCTGAATAAAATTTTCTTACTATAGCATGGCCGGCGCTAACAACATCCGGCCAGAAAAATGAAACAATACATGCAAGACAACGACAACGAAGATAGCATGAATAATAAAAACAGAAAAAGAGAGAACAGCAATATGTAAGGCAATACACATTCAAAGATAAGACGGATATAGTTGAACATGCCTTATTTATCATCTGTTAACCTTTGAATGGTTTCCTTGATTTCATTTGCAGATCTTTCCATTTCAACATGTTTGTACTCCAGATGGCGTTCTTTCTTTTTCATCCAAGTTTCAGCATTGAGAATAGAGTCACCGCATCTTTCCACATCTATTTGGAAGGCAGATTCGCACCATAGACGTTGTTGCTATTACAAAATATGTGTTATTAGTAAAAAAAGAACTAGGAAAATGAAAGGAGTAGTCTTTGACTGTACTTACTTTCGATAGCTTTTCCATTTTTTCGAAAATCTCGTCCATATCTTTCGTATACTGCTCGATAATGTTCACAGGGACAGTACAAAACAAGTCCCAATCCATTTTTTCTTGTAATTCCTTGGACATCATTCCATCTTGGTTGGAGAGGTCTTTGTAAGATTCTTTAATTAAACCGGTAATTTCAGTGATCCTCTTTAGCACTTCATTTTCCAGCACATGGGTTTGGAAACTTTCCTGCGGATTATTAATTTGCCATTCGGCGGCTAATTTGAAAAGACTTGGTACTTTGTTGTTTAGAACTGGGTTTTCTGAGAAGTCAGTTTTTGCCAAAGAGGCATCCTCTTCGTTTTCCAATTGTCGATTGCGGGTATCCGTAGTGTCATTCATTGTTATAGTGCTGTATAGTTATTGCACTTTTTCTCTACTTTATTTCTAATGATGTTTAGTCGTCAAATGCGTATTTTCTGAAAGCCCTTTTGTTCTCGGGAAAAAAATTAAAAGGATTAAATGTTAGACGCGATTTTTAAGTCTATTATAATTATGTAACTAAAAGTTAAGCCGAAAAATTCAAAATTGTAATGCGGATGAAGGCTTGATAACCCTTTGCACACTCTCTTCGCTGTCGTTGCTTGAACGGAATCTTATGTCCTGCAATTCAAATTCCTCTCTACTAGAAAATGGCACGTTCCTATCGCTATCTTCTATGTCTGTGGTGTCATTTCCAAAATCTGAATTTGTGGTGACTTGCTCAGGCCTATTAGGGATACCATTGGCAATCTTGCTTATCGTTGCCATGGTATCACTATTTCTCATCAGTTCAGCCTCACCCGAAGTAGACTGTCGCTGTGGGTAACGCTGATTGTAGGAAAGCTCATCATCCATATCTGCATCAGTAAATACGCCAGCTTGGTAACCCAAGAATTTATCATCGACTCCACCTCCATAGGACGTTCCGTTATCGGAAATACACCATTCCAAACCTGACCAGGCTAAACATGAAACGGAGATTAAACCTGCAAAGCACCACAGGAGGGCAAACCACGCGACACCAAGATGGTAAGAAAACCCAAATGCCTCTAATTCTGTGTTGATTCTAGACTGTATAGTGTAGTTGACCCAAGCGAGACTTATGGTACTTGTTAGACCACCAATGAAAACTACCAGTGATAGTAGAGAAGTGATATGAACAAGTGCTCTTTCTTTCAGCGCATTCAGAAATCTTCCCTTTATATAGTAGTACCATATCATGAAGAATAAGATACACACCTGCAAACTGATAACTGCATAGAGCAAATGTAACACATTGGCCTTTTTATACTTTAGTCCCTTCATATACGTCATATATGCAGAGCTCTCAGCCTGTTGTGAACCAATTTTGTTGTAGGCATAATCTAAAACAATATCTAAGCCCAGATTTGCTAAAACTTCACGATAGTCAAAAAGGTAATTTGTTCCTGCGCTCGTGCAGGTACTCTTAGTAGTTGAATTCTTTACACTATGCATGTTTCCCTCTGAATCGAATACCTCTATCATAGTATAGGTGGAATCACATCTGCCATAAAGTGACACTGTGATATATTGAGGAACATTTTTGATTTGGCTCTCTGTGTATGCAGTCAGGATATATAATTCGGATGTTGTCAGACCTACACCGTTATTTTCTTCTGTAGATGTTGACTGTTCCATGGATTTTCTTAGTACGGTGAATAAACCTGTTGTAATATCGGCAGAATAGGTATCCAGTCGCGACATGTACAATGTTCTCGGTGAGGAAAGGGGTCCAACAGTCAACGCTAACCCGAAAGAAATAATTAGCAGTGTCGTTCCTAGCCGTAACCATTGCACCACTTTCTCCAAGGCGGTCAGATTTTGGAATGGCCTGGTTATGAAATCTCGTATTCTGGACACCTGCATTTATCTTAGATTCATTAGATATGCAAGGGTATTCTCAATTACTAGTACAGAGCCCAATGAAGTGAATGAAAGTGGGTAGTTAGAATTAGTATTCGGATGCCTCCGCTTGTAAAGGGTCATAAAGATAACTTAGAGTTAACTATATAAGGCACCTATCTAAATAAAGAAATAATTATAAATTTTCATCGCATCAGTAATATGGCCGCTAAAACGCTATATCTTCCAAAAAAGTTAAAATAAACAAATAGGATGGAAAAGTGTTGCACAGAAGCAGCGGTTTCATAGTTTCTTTTGATAGACGTCTGCAGAATTCTTATAATTGTAACAATCGGCGACGTTGCTGGCTAGAATGGCTAAAACATTAAAGGAACTGGATGGGTGGCAAGTCGTCATTGAAGATGATAAGGGGAGGATAATTGATGAGAACAATAGAAGAAGATCAAGGAAAAGAGGAGTAGAGAATGTGTTCTTAAAGAGAGTTTCTGATGGTTTGAGCTTTGGAAAAGGAGAGAGTGTGATATTCAACGATAATGTGACGGAAACATATTCTGTTTATTTGATTCACGAAATCAGACTCAATACGCTGAATAATCTCGTAGAAATCTGGGTCTTCTCTTACCTAAGATGGTTTGAACTCAAACCAAAATTGTACTACGAACAATTTAGGCCAGATTTAATAAAAGAAAATCATCCCACGGATTTTTACAGAGACAAATTCTTCAAAGAAGTGAATAAGAGTGAATTATACTTGACTGCTGAACTATCTGAAATTTGGCTTAAGGATTTCATCGCAGTCGCCCAACTATTTCCAGAGTCACAGTGGATTGATGAAAAGACTAAAAAGGTAGATAATAAGGACTTTCTCGTGCGTTACGCATGTGAACCTACTGCGGAAAGGTTCCTCCCAATTGATATTTTCCAAATTATCAGAATGGTCAAAGAAATGGAACCCAAGCAATCTGATGAATATTTAAAAAGAATATCTGCCCCAGAAAGCGCGAATAAGTCAAACAAACAAACAGTACACAAGATAGGGCCTGAAAGATCCGCAAAGAGACACCAAAGGCTAGCAAAGAAATTTCCATTGAAAGAAATCAAGGTCGAACCCCCCTCTGATGATGACTTCAAGAAGAAAAATTCATCATATAAACGAGAAATCTCAAAAGGCAACAGTCCACTTTCTTCCAATAGCAATGACATTTTCCTCAATGCATCATCAGCGTCACCCGCAAGTGCTCCAAGAATTGTACAAAGAAGACCTATTTCAAAAGAATTGATTGTTTCAGAGGAAATACCAATAAACTCATCAGAACAGGAATCAGACGATGAAGATTCCAATGATATGAGTAGTATTCGGCAAACCCCGAAATCACTGACGAAAAATGGAGTTACAGGATCTTACGAGCACCACGAAAATTTTGTAGACGAAGGTAATTCAATGAGAGTGAATGGAGATAAGAAGCCTAGACAGGAATTAGATGCATCTGCCTCAGGGAGTTCTGGTGAAGCGACATCTGTTATAAATAAGAGATATGGAGTTCTGAGCGATAATAATATCAGAAAGATTAGAAAAATACATATTCAAGAAATACGAAACATTTCTCGAAATAATGATGATACCGAAAGTCTCAGAAAACAAGCAACTGTTGAAAGTGAAACCCAAAATAATCATGGAAAAAATGAGGCACTACCATTCTATGAATCAAAAGACAAGACAAAAAGAGATGAAAAGGCAGAAATTTTCAAGGCCAGAAGCAAAGACGGGAACATCGGCTATAAACCTATTCCTGCAAGAGATAATGCAAAAATGATCGATTTTGCTGCTTTGTCGAAGTTGAAGAAAAAATATCAGCTGGTTTTAGACAGAGTTGCTCCAGGTAATCAAATTATCGATCTAACTCAGTTGAAAAAAGTCAGAGAGTCACAATCAACCTTGGATGTTGCAGATATTGAGGATAAGTTCAGAAAAATAAACCCTGGGCCTGAAAGAGATACTATTCTGTCAAAATTTAATGGTAAGATCGATTTAAAAGAGTCAATTAGAGAATCGTTAGGGAAGAGAGAGTCTTTAAGTTCACAAGTTGAGGATTTCATTAAAATTTTTCTTCCGATTTACAATAGCTTAATGTCTTCTCAAAACAAGCTATTTTATGTAGTAAGTGAAAACCAACCTGGGCAATTCAGGCTTGTAAAAGAGGTGATGGACGAGCTGATCATATCTTCTAAGCAAAAGGAATTACCTATTTTTGATTATATTTATATTGACGCTTTGGAATTCACTGATATGAAGGTAATTTTCGAGAGAATATGGACTGCCATCTCTAAAGAAACGCTCCCCGGTGATATATCTCTAGAAGCTTTGAATTTTTATTTTATCAATGTTCCGAAGGCAAAAAAGAGAAAAACTTTGCTATTAATTCAAGACCTCGATAATATATTAAACGAGAAGACCTTACACTACTTTGAAAAGTGGATTTCGACGGAAAATTCGAAACTATCTGTTATTGGTATTGGCAGAGATAATGCAGTGATTAAACAGCAAATTAACGCTACACCCTCATTAAAACCACATTTCACTGAAATCATACTTGACAAGGTAACCAAGGGCGATTTACAGCGAAGGACTGTCCCATATCTTAAGTCCTTACTGAAACCCTTCTACGTAAGAGTAAACGAAAAAAATGAAATGACTATCTATAATGATAGTTGCGAAAAACAGGAGCAAAAGCTACCAAAGGGCGTGATAACAGTAACCCACACCATCAACAACAAAATCATTGAACCAATCGCGAAGAATATAGCACATCTGAGTGATAATACTGAGAAAGCTTTCAAAATTTGTAAGATGGCAGTGGAAATCTCCAAAAAGGACTTTGTAGGAAAGAGTGGCATACGAAAGGGTAAACCCGTGAAAACCCAGGAAATGCTGCCGCGTTATTTTTCAGAGGCTATCAACGGGTTCAAGGATGACGCTATTGCAAAGAAGGTTATCGGGATGTCTTTATTAATGAGAATGTTCTTATACACACTGGCACGTGAGACTGAAGGCCTTAATCGTCATACGCTTGCGCTGGATGCTGTTTTAACCAACATGGTGCGGCTGCTACGGGACAACCCAAATTACAAGGCTTCTAAAGATATTAGAAAAGTGGTCTGCGGTGTATGGGAGCCCCAAATAACCATAGAGAAACTGAAGCAATTATCATGGCTAAGTGTGGTCAATGAACTAGTGAAGGAGAAGCTAGTTGTGGTGGTACTTGAAGAGCCCGCTGCTAGTATTATGGTAGAACTAAAGCTTGCTCATCTAGATGTAAATTACGCATATTCGATTGACGAAGCATTCAAGAATGTGGACTAGGCTTGATCAACGATGGGTATTTGTATCATATCTCCCGGAAGTGAGCTTATGTGTGCATGTAACTTCGTATGTAATCTTTAATAATGTAATTATACAAATATGGTTTCAGAAAGTTTAGTTGATGAATCCAATTGAACATAAAAGGCAGTCTTTAGTTTTGCACCCAAACCCATCGAGTGCTTTAGACCCAACCACCCTTCGCGGGGGCCCATTTTTTTATTTTTGCGGAATTCTTGCATGCTTTTTTGTTTTAATCCCGGGTTCCCCTCGCGTTGCCATCCGCTGGAAATTGCAGGACTCTCTTGCCAGATGTAATGGTATACCCAAAATGATTAGATGTTACAATTATTATATTATGGAAAAGGTATTTACATTGTGAACTCTAATATTGAAGAAATAAAATCAAGCACACGAATAACCAATCGTTTAATCATGGCTGTCGGAAAGAATAAGAGACTATCCAAGGGTAAGAAAGGTCAAAAGAAGAGAGTCGTTGACCCTTTTACCAGAAAGGATTGGTTCGATATTAAAGCTCCATCCACCTTTGAAAACAGAAATGTTGGTAAGACTTTAGTTAACAAATCTACTGGTTTGAAGAGTGCTTCCGATGCCTTGAAAGGTAGAGTTGTCGAAGTTTGTTTGGCTGACTTGCAAGGTTCTGAAGACCACTCTTTCAGAAAGATCAAATTAAGAGTTGACGAAGTTCAAGGTAAGAACCTATTGACTAACTTTCACGGTATGGACTTCACTACTGATAAATTGAGATCCATGGTCAGAAAATGGCAAACTTTGATCGAAGCTAACGTTACCGTTAAGACTTCTGATGATTACGTTTTGAGAATCTTTGCTATTGCCTTCACCAGAAAGCAAGCTAACCAAGTCAAGAGACACTCTTACGCTCAATCTTCTCACATCAGAGCTATCAGAAAGGTCATTTCTGAAATCTTAACCAAGGAAGTTCAAGGCTCTACTTTGGCCCAATTGACCTCTAAGTTGATTCCAGAAGTTATCAACAAGGAAATCGAAAACGCTACTAAGGACATCTTCCCACTACAAAACATCCATGTTAGAAAGGTCAAGTTGTTGAAACAACCAAAGTTCGATGTTGGTGCTTTGATGGCTTTGCACGGTGAAGGTTCTGGTGAAGAAAAAGGTAAGAAGGTTACTGGTTTCAAGGACGAAGTCTTGGAAACTGTGTAAAGAAACCCAATAAGAAAATAGAAAAGAAAGGAAAATAAAAAGGGAGTGATGCATATCTTATTTTTTAATTCTTTTTTTTTTGATTTCAAAATTTTTAGTCTCTTTAATAACTCTCTACTCTATGATGTCATTGACCTCGTCAAAAAGATAATTCTATAACTATACTACTGTATACAATATTTGTATAATTTTAAATCATTTTTAAGAACATAAATAGCAATATAACCGATCATTTTCTCCTGTGACTGAACGGATATATGTATTGATCATGTCGTTTGTTGCAGTTTTTGTTATTGTTTCGTAGAGAAATTGGATTTTACTGAGTTTGTAAGAAAGAGGCAATACCCAGAGAAAAAGAAAAACTAGGGAAAAAAAGTTACTGTGGATAGACAATAAGTGGAGGTAACCGGTGTGACTCAATAGGTGAGCAATAAAAGTATAGTAAAAATGTTGGAAGAGCAACTATATTTGTTGGCTTGCGTTTTTGCATCTAGAGCCGATACTGATAATATCAAAAAGTTGGTTACCAGACTGGGTTCAAAATCGGATTACTTGAAAGTTATTTGCGTTTTATGGCCAGAACTAGACGACCCAGAGAAACTTTCGTTTCTATATAAGGGAGGAGAAGAAACGCCAAGTGCAAAAGAGAAGGAAATCACCAGCGAGGATGTTGTGATAGGACTGTTGGAAAGTGACAGTGGTTTGATTCCACTGATTGAGATTGATAACGCTACGAGATCCAGTAGATATCAGGAGTTACGAGAATTCATAAATAGCAAAGTTGATAATAAACCACTGGAAAACTTTGAAGATTGGTTAAGGGAAAGAATCTTAATCTGTAATGAAATGCTACCTGAAGCGCCGTTATTTTATTCTCAATTGTGGGAAACTGCTGGACCAGGAGTGCTATCTACAAAATTTATCAGATGGGTAGACGGAGTGATTAAACCATTGGACCACCTGAATAAACGACTGCATGTTGTATTCAAAATCAACGAATGGAAGGAAATGCCTGATAAGAAATTATTCAACATAATAGTTGATGGTGCTGAGGGTAGTAATATGACGGAAATCATTGAGTATGAGCTGATTCCTACTTTATCCTATGCGAATAAATGGGAAACATTTATTGGTGGAGTTTTCAATGAACAACAATTCTCGTTGAGATCCGATAGCAATTATCATTGGTTTTTAAAGATGTATCACAGCCTCGAAGAACAACTGAAAGGTGACAGTGAGACATTAAGGAACTTACAAAGAAAGGTGGTCTATATATTATTCAATAACAGTGAAAACCTGTTCAATTTATCCGGCCTACTTCCTAAGCTTAATGAGTTACGGACTATCTTGAGCGAATTGCCCGATGACATTAGCATAGAAGAACAGAATAATGTCACTGTTTTAGAGATGAAACAGTTTATGGAATTTTTCACCAAATGTTCGACCAAATTTTCATTCAAGGAAATATTTGCCATAACGGAGGAAGAAGAATCGGCTCAATTAGCACATTTTACATCTTTATGCCATGAAGAGTTTAGTAAAAGCAATGAAATATCTATGTTTTTGCAATCCCTGTATGAAACGGTTTTGGATACCAACAAGAAGGATAAGATTTTCACTAGGATCAGTGCGAATGATAAAATATACTGCATACTGGAAATTCTCTTGCAAATGAATGATTTCAGACACACTGAAATGATCATCGAGAGGTTCGATTACGATGATGATGCGCAAATGTATGCGTTGCTGGTGAAGTTCTTCTGGCATTTTTTCAACAATGCCTCCAATGGACTGCGTAGGGAACCAGAAATGAAGAAAGCTTCACAAACGTTGCAAATACTTCAAAAGCACATGACGCAAGGGGTAGGTACTGATCTCACCAGACTGGAAGTATTACTTGACTTGGCAGACAAACTATCGCATTACTCCATAAACTTAAGCAGGACGCATACTGGCACAAGAGATGCAGCTTTCAAACCAAGTAATATCCTAGAGTACAAAGACTGCCCCCTGGATATAATTTCCAACTTGCTGGAACTGAACCCGCGGTTATACAAGGATCTGTCCAGCACAAGAGGCCTGTTATCTGAGATTTACAACGGTTTGTCCATTAGTGAAGGGTGTCAAACGGGGAAGATGGAGGTGGATTTGATGGTATTACACATTGATCATGCGCTCGTGAACCTGGACTTTGACATGGCCTACGAAATGGGTAAACGGGTGTTTGAATTTTGCCAAGAGATGGGGCCGCAGACGATGAAGGCGCTGGGCGGTGAGCATTGGCTGACATTTTACCAAATGGGGAAGTTTGTCAACCCGAACTGGGTGGATAATGAAATCCCCACGGAGATAATCAACATGCAGATGAGCATCTTGGGCCAGTTACTGCAGATTTGTCCCCTTGAGGAAGTGGAGATTGTTACGTCGCAGTGGAGCACTCTGGAGTTGGAGTTAAGCGCCCGGGACCTGGTGAGGGATAAGTACGCATTGGATGGGCGCAACGGCACTAAGAGCAGCGTGGGCGGCATTGCCAGAGAGATTTTCCATAACGTGACAAGTATCTAATAATGTACACATACAACTGTATAATATCTATGTGTGTATGTATGTATTTACAGGGTGGGGGGCGGAAAAGAAGGCCCCCCTGGGTTTATGCAGTTGCATGCTCCACGGAATTTGCACGAACTAGTTGTTTCAAGTATTTCCTGACGGTGGACAGTTCGTTTAGTGTGGGAACTTTGTTTTCTGGGGAGCTCCTCAGGTCTCTTATAGCCACGCAAGCTTCTTGAACGGCACGAGGCTCGAAGTCGGAGGTGAACAGGATGAAGGACTCGCCGACGTCTGTGATGGGGTCGCGTGACAGTTCCGACACGAGGGCGTCGGAGTCCTTGAACCGCTGTAGCTTGAGGTTTGCCAAGAACTTGATGCCGTTGACAAAGCTGACGTCGACTGTGTTGTCCTGGATGGTTTCCGAGATTCCGAAGACGGCCGACTGGAATCGCGTGAGCATGGATGCGACCTCGTCGTCCGGGACGTCCTTGTCCAAGAAGTGGTCGTTGGTCAAAGTGTCCAGAAACGTTTCCCTCTGCGATTCGTCCTGTAGAAACTCCCGGGAAGCGGTATAGGCCAGGTCTCTTTCGTTGAGTACGTGTCTGATCTGCCACATGGTGGTTCTGATAGACTGCGAGAGCTCGCTGAATTCGTCGTGCGTGGAGCCGACAATGTTCTTCAGGAGATGGTTTTCGCGGGCGAGCACGTTCTGCTCCCTGAGACAGTTGTACCAAAGTGAGTGCAAGTCGGTGAAGGACTTGTGTCTCAGCTCAGGGATGGACCAGGGCCTGATGTGGCCGGAGGGCGGCAAGTCGTCGGCGGACCTGATAAATTTTTTGTTGGAGAAGAACTGCCACAGCGGGTGGTCCTCGGGGCAGCGCAGGTTCGAGGTGGTTGGCGGGATGGGGTCCGTGATCCTCAGGTCGTTGGAGTGATGGGTCAATTGCGTAGGCAGCCTTATTTTGTCCTTGGGGAGGGCCGGTTGTTTCGGTTTGGGTTTGGTGAACTTTGTCCTGGCGCGCAGGGGGCCGCCTTGCGAATGGAACGATCTCTTCCACATTGTTATATCTAATGCGGAGCTTCGAGCCTTGGTGTGCGTGGCCTCTTGCGGGAGGAGACATGATGGCTTCAGGGCTGTTCTCATTTGCGGGACTGATTGATATACTTTTTCTAGCAAGCGGATGTCCGTGGAGTGTGACAAGGCCGCGATAGCGCGAGAGGAAAAAAAACAAAAAGCAAGAGAGCTAGCTGCGTTGAACAAGAACAAAAGGTCGGGATGTTTCACTTCCACCAACGATACAACGAAGGGGAACCGCAGAGCACACGCAAGAAAATGGACACGCCTTTGGACCTATTGAAACTAAACCTCGACGAGAGGGTGTATATCAAGCTGCGCGGGGCCAGGACGCTGGTGGGGACGCTGCAGGCGTTCGACTCGCACTGCAACATCGTGCTGAGTGATGCGGTGGAGACCATATACCAGTTGAACAACGAGGAGTTGAGCGAGTCTGAAAGACGCTGCGAGATGGTGTTTGTCAGAGGAGACACAGTGACTTTGATCAGCACGCCCAACGAGGACGATGAGGGAGCGGTGGAGATATAAGCGAGATACGTAGATTTTCCCTTTCTTTTAGTATGTACGGTATGTAAAAAAAAAAAAAACAAAAAAAAAAAAAAACAGAATTACAAAACATGCGTATATTAATATTATAACAGCTCGATACACTTGGCGATGGTGTCGACACCGGTTTGCAAGTCCTGTTCGGAGATGACCAGTGGCGGAGCCAATCTGATGATGTGGTCGTGAGTGGGCTTGGCCAAGAGGCCGTGGTCCTTCATGAGCAGACACAGGTCCCAGGCGGTCTTGCCGTTGGTCTTGGATGGGTCGATGACGATGGCGGTAAGCAGCCCCATACCACGCACCTCGGAGATGATGCCGTTGGACTTGTCCTGGAGGGCCTTCAACTTGGCGATGAAAGAGCCGCCCAGCTGGGCGGCTCTTTCGCACAACTTCTCGTCGCGGATGACCTCCAGCGCGGCAATGGCGACGCGGGAGGCCAATGGGTTACCGCCGAAAGTGGAACCGTGGGATCCCGGGGTGAAGCAAGACATGATGTCGTGGGAGGACAGGACACACGAGACGGGGAGAACACCGCCGGAGAGGGCCTTACCCAGCAGGACAATGTCGGGCTTGCAGGCGGTCTTGTAGTGGTCGTAGCACAGCAACTCGCCGGTTCTGCCAATACCGGTTTGGATCTCGTCGATGATCAACAGGACGTTGTGCTTGCGGCACAACTCGGAGACCTTGGGGAAGTAGTCGGCGGGGGGGACGACAATGCCGGCCTCACCCTGGATGGGCTCCAGGATGATGGCGGCAACGTTCTTACCTTCGGGCGACTCCAGAATGGGGACGAAGTCCTCCGCATGGCCGTATCTGATCTTGTGCACGGAGTGGCCACTGGCAACGTTGGGCACGAAAGGTCCGAAATGCAGCTTGGAGTCTTCGTAGTCGGTGCTCAAACTGATGGCTCCGAAAGTTCTTCCGTGGAAGTTACCCTCGGCACCCAGGATGATGGCTTTGTCCTGGGGGATGCTTTTCTTCGTGTACCCCCATCTTCTTGCCAGCTTCAAAGCCGTTTCGACGGCCTCCGCACCGGTGTTCATGGGCAGGACTGTTTCGAAGCCGAAGAATTCGGTCACGAACTTGGCGAACTGCGCGTAGACGTCGTTGTGGAACGCTCTGGAGGACAGCGTTAGCGTCTGTGCTTGTTCCGTCAACGCGTTGATGATGTGAGGGTGGCAATGGCCCTGGTTGACCGCGGAATAAGCGCTCAGAAAGTCCAGGTACTCCTTACCCTCCGGGTCCCACACGTGCGCGCCCTTCGCCTTGTGGAAAACTACGGGCAAGGGGTGGTAGTTATGGGCGGAATACTTGTTTTCCCATTCGATGGTCTGCTTGGAGGAGAGGGTAGCTTCGGACATTTGTGCTGTGGTGCTGTGCTGTGCTGTGCTGTGCGGTGCTGTGGCAAAGTAGAAGGTATGCGATACCCACACACTGTTCGGTGGTTCCAGTTTATATATGCCACCGAGTCAGCCAGTCAGCCGCTAAGGGCAAGGGCACGCGACTGCAGCTAGCCGCTCGCTAACGGCAGGGGACGCCAGGTCTTGCCGTTAGCAGAGCGCACCGTTCGCCCACGCGCACCTTTGGGTGCGCGTGGGCATGGGTGTTCTCTCCACTGCGCGCTGCCCGGCTCGTACCGCGCAGCGCGCTTTTTGTGGTTCGTTTCCCGCCGCCGGTCGGGTGGGGCGTTTCTGTTTCCTATTTATTCACCCAGCAGCAGCAGGCAACAGGGAACGGAATAGAATAACAAAGGAAAAGAGATAAACATAGATATAGAAGCATACAGCAAGAGGAAGAGAGAAGCGCAACACCGGAACTGGACCAGAACACAAAAAAAAATTACTGTAGGAGCACGATGGACGCGCAACTAGAATGGGCCAGCAGCCTCGTCCCGAAAAGACAGCTACATCAACAACAGCAAGATCAACAAGATCAACAAAAACAGGAGGACCTCCACAAGGACCAGCTGATGACCGTGGGCATGCGGATCAGACAGCGGGTCGACCAGGGTTATGCCTCGAGCACGCCGGGCACCTCGCAGGCGTCGCTGCAGCCGGGCGTCATCAGAGACTACTCGAGCGTTATTGTTCCGCAATTCACCAGGTCGCCGCTGCCCACGGCAAACTCGCTGCCACCCATGCTCATCAACCAGAGGACCATGTCGACGGAGGCGTCCTCGCTCGAGAAGTGGGGGGTGCCAGAGTCTGCCGCGGAGCACGAGACGATGGTCAACGGGACCAAGAGAAGACTTTGACGGCGGACCCGCCATTTTTCTCCCGGTTTTCTTCCCTTCCCCTTCTTTTTTATAGATACTCTTTATATACCCTCTCCTCTAGTTCGCCCGTTTTATAGAATATAGCAAACAACACAGTCTAGTTTAGTTTGGTTTGCCTCAGGGGGTTTTTCTCTACTCTGCGGTCCGGTTTCCGCGTGTGTGTATTCTCGCTTTGGTTTTTTTTTTTTTTTTTTTGGTCTGCTTTTTCCCATGAGGCATACCGAGAAAAAAAAAACACCTCTACTTATTGAGTGTGTGCATTTCACGTACAGATAAGCAGAAAAGAACAAGAGAAAAGCTAGTAAGGAGAAAGACAAGACAGAACACACCAACACTAGGCTATGCATAATGGGGAACACTGACTCCAAATCCAGTTCGATCCTGCTGAACCACTGCATCGCTCTGGTTCGACCGGAAGACGCATCCGCGTCTCCGTCCTCGCCTACGCCCACGCCCTCACCCTCCCCTTCGCCCTCCTCCTCGACTAGTGTTGACCCGTTGAGTCTAAACCTGTCAATCTTCAAACCGGGCACCGGGCCTGACGTCGGTGCCCTGTTCAGCGGCAAGCCGGGCGTCGTGCTCGACGTCGACGCCGTCTTCAACGAGTTCTACTTGGACTTCATATCCATGGACGTGCAGGCCTTCCGCATCAACTCCAACTTCAAAAAAATCCTGCGCATTATCTGCGATTTGAACCCGCCCAACTTCAACAACTTGCTTGTCTTCCTTTCGCTCTACATCATCCTCTCCGCGAACTGCCTGCCCGCCTCCCGTACGGGGCTCCATTGCTCCCGGCTCATCAACGCCATCAAGACCCTCTCCATCCTCATACCCATCTACTTCGATCGGATCAAGGCCGGCACGCAGGAGCACCACGACGTCTTCTGGGCCACGCAACACGAAATAGAGGTTCTCTCGCTCCAAAACACCCCGCTGGGAGAAAGGCTGCTCTTGGCGATCTTGAAACTGGCCTTCCAGGAGAACTTCACCACTGCCGCGACCGCCCATCCGGAGCAACTGTGGGAAATCGGCATCTTGACCAACTCCGACAAGTACCGCCCGCTACTGGGCGTGCACCAGCAATGGCACCTTTTCGCCAACAGGTTGCTTCTTTTACGTCTGTTGGCGGCTCTGTGTTCGTCGGACTTGTACTCAAGCGGCGGTAAGCAGGACGTAAACATGTTTCTTGTCTACTGGTGCGCGCAAATGCCCAAGGACAAGACCATCCAGTTCATTTCTTCGCTTCTGAACTGTAGCATGCGGTTCGTGCTCAACAACAATAAGGACTTCCACAGTTTGAAAACCAATTTCTTCAACTCCGAGGCGACGGCAAATAATTGGCAGACGCTTTATTTCCAATTCGCCCAGTCCTGCCTGCACGTCTTGAACCTCTCCATGTCTTATAAGGCAGAAGGCAACGTCATCACCATTTTCCTCACTCAATTGCAACGGGAGTACGATTTGAAAATGATCCTGTCCAGTTTCATCAAGATCTTCAAGTACTCCATCGATCTCGCCATAGAACAGGAATCGAACATTTTCAACTTCACTGGCAACAAACACGTCGACACCACCAGAAGGAGAGCCGTATCGGCCACCGCCCACGATAACATTTCATCTTCTTCACGTGCTTCGTCGCCCAACGCATCCTCGTTTGCCAATAGTGCCAAGCCGCAGACCAAGACTCAATTGCCTGACATTCACCCGCTGTTGATACCGATGACCGTTCTCATGACGAACTTGATTGACTGCAATAAATGCTTCCAAAACTATTTTGCAGATAAGTTTGCCAACAGGTTCGTTATATTTTCCATCTACTACATAAAATACTACGATTACTCGTCTTCATCGTCGTCTTCCTCCGCAACGAGCGCAAACTCATTCTCCACTGGCAACGGTGCACCCAACGACACGAGAGATGAGCACTCCATTGTGGAATTGAACGAAAATAGCGTTTCTCAAATTTTGCTGCCTTTACTTGATCATCTTTTGTTGATTTTGACCTCCAAGAAGCTCGTTCTTTTCAAAATGCTACAAACTTTCAACCTAAATTACTATACAAACAACCTTCCAAATTTTTACAAACTCTCCAACATCAATGGCGATATCAATAATTTGACATTTAGAGACTTTACAATCATACAGCTATCCAATTTGATCTTGGACAACATCAAGTTCAATCTACAACCAAACCCAATTTTTTATGAGTTGATTTATAATCTCTTACCCATCAACGACGAAATTTTGACCAGTTGTCACAAAAATGACGACTCCCATGATGATTTGATCCTTCTATCAGCAAAGAAAAAATCTGCATCACCAAGCGCTACCTCTAGCCACGCATCGTCATCCAAGCTGTCTTACAATGCAGCAATGTCCTTACTTTACATTCTTTCCAAGTCATCGAATAAAGTCTACTTGACCACTTATGCAACACCTATGTTCAAGACAAAGGAAGTGCCGTATATGATATCGCCAGGCTTCAAAATGGATCTGTTGGCGCTACTGTTGAGGTCGATTACAACATTTTTCACCCTATATTTCGAAGACGCAGAGAATTTGCTATTTGCCATGGCAAGGCATCAATCGATTTGCCACCAGATAAATGACTCCATAAGTTCCATTACAAAAGCTTTGAACATAAACCCGGATTCCAATCTGCACGTTATGAACTTGAAACAAATGGGATTCAACAGGAAGCTTCAGTGGAAGGATTTTTACCAATTTGAAGAAATAACTGATTTGCCTCCAGTTAATCTATATTCTCCTACGAGTCAGCAGCAGCAGAACCAACGACAAGGCCAAAATGATAATCAGCGTCAGAATAAAAACGAAGACCAAGGCCAAGATAACGAATCTTCAGCGCCCTATTTGCTTTTCAACCCAGCTTCATTAAGCAATGAAACATCGGGTACATCAAAATACGTTCCAAGTACGAACCATGATAAGAACTATCAAGTTATTGCGTTCGTTGATTTCAAGTCGGATTCCAATTTGAATTTGCAACATCAACTGAAATATTGGCCGCATAGGCCACAATGGCCCAGACAATTGACATTTACTCACAAATGTAAAAATCCCAAGTATGAGAATTTCAATGACGTTTGGTCCGGTACCGTTTATTTGCAAATTATTTTTCGAGTAATGAAACAAATTTTATTGAGAATTCCTGAAATTCCAAAAATCAAATCAGTACAGTATTTTGAAACCTTATCGAAATTATCGGCCCTCAAATCTGATCTATTGACTTCAATTCATCCTCAATTGCCGTTGGACATCCGACGGTTGACAACCTTTCAGCCTTTGTCAATGCATACTAATGGTGAACTGGTGATGTGGTTCCATATTGCCACATGGGCGAATATATTTACGCAGACGTCCTTTAAATATGAAGAAACCTCTTCGCATGAATTAAGGCATTTCGAATCACTTTTAGACATAAGCGTTGATGAAACAGACGGTAATGCCATTTCAAAACCAACAACAGATCGTTTAGGGTACATCCGAAGATCAAGAGGACAATCAACTGCAAGTTTAGAGAGAACAATAAGCGCGGGGTCGGGCGTAGGAACTCCAACGGCAGCTTTGAATAGAACAAAAAGTAATGGAAGTGGTAATTTGATGAATTATTTCTTTCAAAACACAGCACAAAACCATTTCCAGCATTTAAGATCGTCTTCATCTTCTTCCTCCATTACTTTAGAGAGAACTACTTCTAATGGTTCTTCGATAAGGGCCAGACCAAATTCTCATCATGTTGTCCCTGAAACTGATAACAATAACAGTAATACTAATAATAGTAACAATAATAATAATAATAATAATATTAATAAGGCCACCAATAACAATGGGAGCAACGATAGTAATAGTGGATTTTCCTTTTTTAAGTGGAAATGGGGGGGGAGCAGCAATAATAGTAACACTAATGACTCAAAAGTCGATCAAAGAGACGCAAATGCCAATACATCAAACACCGCTGATGATTTGAATAATTACATGTTCAACGAAGAAATTAGTGCAGGTGTAGTGAATAATATAATTGAGAGTAACATTTGGGTTGGAACTGACATCCGACTATTTAAAATCGCAAACTTCAGAAAGGAATCCTTTTCCTTCCTGGAAATGACGTCTTCGTTTTTCAAAAAATTTAAGTTCATTAATGGCGATAATGATAATTATAATAATGACGAATTTGATGATAATGCACACTTAAGATATACTTCTAGAGGGTTGTATAGATAGACACTAGTTTTAAACAACCATGAAGAGCAGAAAACTCTTTACATAGTTAAACCATCTGCCTAAAGAATAATCTTTTTTATACAAGGATTTTCAGTCAGGTATTTTTACTTCTTATATTTATCTTTCTCCTCACTTAAATCTTACTTTAGTCTCAATTTTGTAACAAAATATAAAATTGTCGAATACGTAATTCATCCATATTCAGATGGAAGACATGAAAATATTGGTGTTATGCCTCATTAAATAATTTTCTTTGACTATATCCAAGGATTACCTCAAAAAGTTCCATATCAAACATCTAATTTTTGCTTTACCACATGCCTCGGAGCAACATCATTAAAATTAACATATAGTTATAGTTATATTAGTGCCAGAGAAGCGGAAAAACAAGACGCTATTGCTTTTGTTCGGTACTAATGTCTTCTTCTTCCCTTTGGTTGAACCAATTCAAAACCATCGTCATCAACAACAGGTTCCGCTTTACTTGACACCAAGTCAGGCACAAGCTCATCCATTTCTTCATCATCATCTTCATCATCATATTCATCTTCATCATCATCGTCGTCGTCATCATCATCATCACCCTCAACATTTACAACCCTCTTTGATTTCCTTGTCTTCTGCTTTTCCTCCCAATCCAAGTACAATTTTTCCACCTTATTGTAATTTAAGTTGAAACAGTCGTTGTATATGTTAATAATCTCCATAGCAATGGGCAAAGCTGAGTCGTCTTCAACGTTCGTCTCAAATTCATCAACCATTGCATAAAGCAACGTTTCTTCGATTAAAGTAACGTCAACCACTTTTTCGCTTTTGAAGAGATCTACGATAACACCCGTAATCCAATCCCTCTTTTCAGTAGAATCTGGACCGCCCCAGTTGTTTTCCACGGCAACATCCAAAGCATCCCACTTGTAAATCATCATGGAAACGCCAAGTTCAAAACGAGCTTGTTGCTTTTCATCAGGGAACATTAAATTAGTTCTACCCTGCTCAGCTTGTACGGATGCTGCTTCATCGATATATTGCATGCTCATTCGTTCTTGAAAATTATCACTCTTAAAATCCTCAACAAATTGAAAATCAATTTTTGGATCCACGTTCTTGTTTTAATACGAACCAAGGCTACTTGCATCAATTTCGGTGTTCATCTACATGCATCTCGAAATTTTTCATGTCATCGCCTTTTGGAACGTGAGTTTCCAAATTTTTGAAAAATGAGCATATAACGAATGGGAAACAAAGGGAACGATGTATATTAAATGACAGTTTAAAACCAAGAGACCATCTTAGCTAGATACGAAACCATTCTCGGAGCATTTGCTATATTTTAACCGCTATCCAAAAGAAAAGCTTTTCGGGTTTGATTTCTCAATTATTAACTTAGCTGTCATAAAAACACTTTCAACGCCGATGTCGAAAGATTTGAATTCTTCGTCACGCATCAAAATCATCAAGCCTAAGGACTCTTACATAAAGGGAAATCAGGAAGTAGATTTAACAAAGTATGCGCTAGAGAATGGTAATATTATCTCAACAAAGGATCGCCCCATACCTTCTGTACCTGCCATTAGGGGGAAGATACCTAGTAATGAGGAAGTGTTTCACGCCAAAACAGGATTACCGAATCACTCCTTTTTAAGAGAGCATTTCGTTCATGAAGGTCGACTTTCTAAAGAGCAAGCTATAAAAATTCTAAATATGTCGACTGTAGCATTTGAGAAAGAACCCAATTTACTGAAACTGAAAGCCCCAATCACGATTTGTGGTGATATTCACGGCCAGTATTACGATCTACTGAAACTTTTTGAAATAGGCGGTGATCCTGCCAATATTGATTATTTATTCTTAGGGGACTACGTTGACAGAGGTGCGTTCTCTTTTGAATGTTTGATTTATTTATATGCCTTGAAGTTGAATCATTTGGGGAGATTTTGGATGCTCAGAGGTAACCATGAATGCAGGCATTTGACGTCATATTTTACTTTCAAAAATGAGATGCTACATAAATATGATATGGAAGTTTACGATGCATGCTGCAGATCATTCAATACCTTGCCGTTGGCAGCATTAATGAATGGGCAGTATTTTTGTGTACACGGTGGTATATCTCCAGAGTTGAAGTCGGTGGAGGATGTCAATAAAGTCAATAGATTTAGAGAAATTCCGTCTCGCGGTCTTATGTGTGACTTACTATGGGCAGATCCTGTTGAAGAATATGATGACGCAAGGGATGGTAGTGAATTCGATCCAAGTGAGGATGATTTTGTGCCCAACAGTTTAAGGGGCTGTTCCTTTGCCTTCACTTTCAAGGCATCCTGCAATTTTTTGAAAGCAAATGGACTACTATCTATTATTAGAGCTCATGAAGCGCAAGATGCAGGGTATAGGATGTACAAAAACAACAAGGTGACAGGATTTCCAAGTTTGATAACCATGTTTAGTGCTCCAAACTATTTAGATACCTATCATAACAAAGCCGCTGTATTGAAATATGAAGAAAACGTCATGAATATCAGACAGTTTCACATGTCTCCGCACCCCTATTGGTTGCCTGATTTCATGGATGTTTTCACCTGGTCACTGCCTTTTGTTGGCGAAAAGGTTACTAACATGTTAGTATCTATACTGAACATATGTAGCGAGGAGGAGCTTGACCCAGAATCAGAAGTGCAGGCTGTGGGTACTGGTACAAAAACTGATTCAGACAGCACAAAGGCAACTAGCGCCGAAACTGCTGGAAAGACGTCATCTGCAATACTAGAAGATGAGAGCAGAAGGAAAGCCTTGAGAAATAAGATATTGGCCATTGCTAAAGTGTCGAGAATGTTTTCTGTGCTAAGGGAAGAAAGTGATAAAGTTGAATATTTGAAAACCATGAATGCCGGTATTTTACCCCGTGGTGCTTTATCTCGTGGGTCTGAAGGCCTGAATGAAACACTAAGCACTTTTGAAAAGGCAAGAAAGGAGGACCTTATTAATGAAAAACTACCACCTTCTTTATCAGATGTTGAACAAGAGAAGATCAAGTATTATGAAAAAATATTAAAAAGGGCGGAAGGAAAATGAGTACCGTATTGATTTTCGTGCCACTATTTTTATGATGCATAAACTTGAAACCTCACGTTAGTGTAATGTTTTGTTCAACATGGCGGTTTAATAAAGCAGAACTGTGAAAGAACGGTATAAATTGACTACAGAACTTCAAAACGCGCCTTTTTTGGTTTCAAATGACCAGGGAAAAACGGAAAATCTTCCTTGGGGCTTTAGTTTTGCTTCTTCTACACTAAACTGAGAGCAGGATAAATATAAATAAGAATTTTTTAAGTTTTATTTTATTAATGAATTTAAGTTACCAACTAGTTATGTAAACGTTTTTCGTAAGAATGTAAGTTATGGACGCCACCTTCTAGTTGAGCAGAAGCTGTTCTGAATTCAAATCTAACCTTACCGCTTTGAACATTTTCCTTCAATAAAGTCAAGGATTTGTAACCAATGTCTTGACAAGAATGTTGTAAACCATTGTACAAATATGGGATAAACTTCTTGATGGAACCTTTGTCAACGACAGCACCGGAGACACCTTGTGCAACCAAGACGCTGTCTGATTCAGAAAAGTAACGAGAGGTTGATGCATTGCCCTTAGTACCAGTCTTTTGCATGGCGTCAATGGAACCCATACCACGGTAGGCCTTCAATCTTTTACCATCTTGGTAGAAATATTCACCTGGTGACTCGGTAGTACCGGCTAACATACCACCCATCATAACAGTGGAGGAACCAAGAGCCAAAGCCTTGGTGATATGACCGATGTTTTGAACACCACCATCGGCCATACATGGAACACCGAATTGGTTAGCAAATTCACAAACGTTGTAAACTGCGGTACCTTGTGGTCTACCACACGCCATAACTTCCTGGGTTATACAGATAGAACCAGAACCCATACCAATCCTCAAACCGTCAGCGCCAGCAGCGATCAAATTCGCAGCTTGTTCTCTTGTGGCGACATTACCGGCAATGATCTCCAAATCTGGGAAGGTTTCTTTAATCCATTTGATCATGTTCAATTGGAAAACAGAGTTACCTTGGGAGGAATCTAGGATAACAACATCCAAACCAGCTTCGACCAGCAATGTTAACCTTTCTTTGTCAGCATCGATAGTACCAATAGCAGCACCACATAACAATTGCTTTGTAGTGGCAGATTTCGAAGCTAATGGGTAGTTCTGATTCTTCATCAAATCAGTTCTGGAAAGCATGGAGACCAAATGACCCTTGTCGTCAACAATCAATAGCTTACCCTTTTTGATTTTCTTCAAGATTTCATTACCTTCAGATAATGTAATGCCTTGAGCACCAGTGACGGGGTTCCTGGTCATGACATCTTGAACGAGTAAAGAGTTGTCTTCAATAAACTGTATATCACGAGAAGTGATGATACCCATCAATTTGCCGTTTCTTTTACCATCTTCCGTGACAGGGAAACCAGAAAATCCAAATTCTTCCTTCATGCTCTTGGCTTCGCCGACGGTAGTTGTTGGAGAAATCACTATAGGGTTGTTAATAAACCCATTTTCATAGTTCTTGACTCTTCTGACCATGTCGGCTTGGTCTTCAGGCGTGCAGTTATGGTGAATGAAACCGATACCACCCAAAAGAGCCATGAAGATGGCCATTTCTGACTCTGTAACAGTGTCCATTGGAGAGGAAACGAATGGAGTGTTCAAAGTGATCCTTTTGGTTAATTTGGTTTGTAAACCAACAGCGGAAGATGGGAAATTGACTAAACCTGGCAAAACCAAGAAATCGTTGTACGTCAACCCACCTCTGCTCTTGGAGTCCATTAACTCCTGGACAGACAAACCATCCAGACGTGGCAAGCTCTTGACAAATTCCAAGGCAGTCTTGTAATCTCTAACGGCCGTCATTGTTTTATGTATTTTCGGAGTTATTAGTTGCACTGATAAACCTTTACTATTCTTGACTCCTTTTCTTCTCTAGAATAAGAATGAGATGGACGAGATGACGTTTCGTAGAATTAGAAAGTCTCTTTCAGTTTTAGCTATAAAAAAGTAAGAAAGAAATGGGATAAAATGTAGAACAGAAAGATCCCAGCATATTACGTGAAAATGCACAAGTCCACGAAACTGAAGCAAACCTCCAGGGTTTTGCATTCAAAGATTATGCCAGATATCAGAAGGGCAAATTATTCAAGTATTTATACCTTAGTTTTTCATTTTTTTTTTTCAGTGAAAAATTTTTCATTTTTTAGAAAAAGAAACGTGTGCGGCTTTGAAGACCATTACTTATGTAATATGCCAGAGCTAGAAACGAACATGACAGTATCTTAAAAGCCCTTACGACATTGAAAGAAATCTATTTTGCTGTACTACTAAGAAACGTGCTGCAAATAGGGAACGATAGTCTCTTCAAGTCAGCTTTTATCCTTTTTCACTGAATACACAAACCCTAGAACAGCTTGCAGGGCATTAGCGCATGTATTTACAAAAATTTAAGGGCGTGGATTTTGGCGTTTAGGCATGGAATTTACAAAAGATATAGACAGTATCTTTTGTATCGTAAATCCCATTCAAAGAATACTACACGAAGGTACCACGTGAGCTCATTGGAACGTTGCCAATCGATTGATAAGTAGGTATAAGGTGCACATATTGGTTTGGAGCTTTTGATTCTATTTTATTTCTCCCACGTTTCATCCAAAGTTGTTCTAAATAAAAAACAAAAGAAGGTGGAGAAGAAGAGATGGAATTGAATCAGGTTTTAGAAAAGAAAGAAGAGATTTCGCAATATCTGAGTAATCTAGTCGGACTGCACGAAAAGGCATTGTCTGACGTTAACTCTGCCTCTCAAGTGACAAGTATTCGAAAAGATATCGCTATTTGTCTCAATGATCTGTGCAGAATCAACGATCTCTTGGTATCTCATGATGGGCTCTTGAGGAGGGAGATTGAATCTTTGTTCCGAGACAAGGAGGATCTATTAGACTTGAACGAAAGAGAGCAGCTTCTTTGCAAGGAACGGAAATCATGGCATATCGAACGAGCAGTGGACACCGCACAGGTGGACTATATCATAGATAAGAATGCCATCATTTCCATTTCATCACACTACCGGACATCATTGAACAAGTATATTGAATCGGTGGGAGCAGAAAATACAATTTTATCATATACGGATGATGTAGATCCCAGAACAGAAGAAACGCAAAACACGGGATCCTCTGCAGATCAGATGATGTATAATTACAAACTGCTGCAGTTATCTCATAAACAGGCCAGATCGGAAATAATGAAGCTAGAAAATTTATTAAGGGACTTTAAAAAGGATGATAAATTCATCGAAGAGGAATTGAAAAAACAATCTGGGCGAATACGCTCTAAGATAAGTAGCATCGATTTGCATTTATCCAAGATCGAAGAGTCCAAGATTCGATTGATGAAGAGGATAGGATTCGAGTCGCCCTTGACACAAGAAAAATCGTTATCAGAAAAACTGTTCAATTTGAGATTGTCAGACACTGATGAAAACCACAGCGAAAGAGAAATTATCAGTAGGAAGAATTTCGTTCACATGAAGGATCTCATCGAATTGAAGATTGATAATTTACAGGATCAGCTAACCAAAAATAAAAATGAATCTTCCGCTTTGGTAGCACAACGTGATTTATGGCTAGACTGTCAAGGAAGAGTCGGAGATTTGGAGAACAAACTTATAACTAAACTCCAGAATAGCAGCAACTCTAATATCTCTCCCAACGAAATGACCGAGATGATCAAATCTACAATACAATACCTCAATTGCCTTCTCGAATCACCCGATGGAAAGCTCACAACAACTTTGATAACCAACGAAAGAGATGTACTTCTGAAGGCTTGTGAAGAATTAAACTCAGAGAATGCAACAACTACTCACGGCAATCGCGGCGCTACACCTCCCAAACCAATTGATATGTACGAAACTCATAAGGATTCAAATGCAAGTTCAAGTCTAAAACAACCCGCAAGTCCCCCTTTCTTGGTTGCGAGTAAGTCGCCGCCAAAAATTGGTATTTCTGAAAGTATAATTAAAGCTAGTAAAAATGGCTCCATATCTAAGAAGGTTGATTGAGGAAACAGAAAAGGCTAAACTAGCTAATAAAAATAACATAAATTTTTGAATATCATATACTTACGTAATATTCAAATGCATGCTTATATGTCAAATCGCAAAACACTTTTATTAGTTATAAGAATAACAAAAGAACAATGCTGCTATTAGATGTTTAGTATCCAGGTATATATATATATGCGAAATATAGTTATGATTTTCTCTCGTGATCATGGTCTAGGTTTTCTTTTCCTGGGAATGAAAGGACTAGATGACGCATTTCGTCTCGAACTGTTTCGTGCACCTGCAGGCCCGCCACCAGGCATCTTAGGGGTTGAACGCTGCTGTTCCAAAAGGGAGTTCTGACTATATGGATTTTCTGGCCCACTGGAAGAAGTCATTTGGGAATGTGTAAGCGAAGGCCCGGATGGTACTTCCGATCCCGCAGGAGCCACTATTTTTTGATTTTCATTACTCGCATGTTGAGAATTACACCTATTTGGTACGTTCTCTCCTCTCCGGTCAGGTTCACCATAATCGGAGGCGCTTAAAACTCCCGGGGTACTGGTGGGTGCATGAGTTTTTAAATTTGCATGCTGTGCAACCGTAGCAGGTAGCTGAAGTCTTTTAGTTTGTGTAGTTTGCGGATCATCGTATATACTTGCGTCAAAATTTTGTTGATTTGAAATTATTCTGTTATTGCTGCTGCTCCTCCCAGTTTTCATTAGTGAAGAACTGGAAATAGAAGGCGTATATCCATCTTCATCGTCTTCATCATCACTGCCATTGACTGGAGGTGGGGAAAAAGCTTTCGTATCTTTCATGCTTGACTTCTTTTCCTTTAATACAGAAGACAAACTTCTGGTGACTTTAATTTCAGGCTCCTCACTCCTGGGAATGATACTGACATCATCAGAAAAACAAACATGTCTATTCTTTTTCTTTTTATTAACAGCCGCTGTCGTCTCCTTTTTGCCATTAACATCAGTAAAGGCTTTAGGAACAACGGCATTGGGCACAGTTACTCCGCCAAAAATGGAAGACTTTTTCTTTGTACCAGATGATGAGGTGGAGGATTCTTCTCCCCTTTCTTTTTTGTTCTTCTCATCAGCCTTGAGCTTTTTCTTTTCCTTCTTCTTTTCTTCTTTCTTTTCTTTCTTCCTTTCTTTATCTTTCTTCTTTTTCTTCATCATTCTGTTTGCCTCATCGCCTTCATTGACAATTCTTCTCTTCTTTAGGTCCATGCTAGATTTTTCATCGGCGGAATTGCTAGTCATATATTCCATAGGCAACTCATAATCATCCTCTTGCTCCTGTGGGACAGATACATTGTACTTTTTCAAAATGTTCTGAGCTCTATTATTTCTGGGATCCAGAAAGCCGGAACAAGCATATTCAAGACAGTTTCTATCTTTTGCGTCTTCAATCAAATCCCTCCATAGCTTACTCTTTGTCAAAGATTTTTGGTGCCCTAAAACCCAAATGCTTGTCTTTGCTCTGGTTAGGGCGACATTCATACGACGGAAATCCTTCAAGAAACCAACACTAGATTTAGTATCATCGGCACGGACACACGATATTAAAATGATTTCTTTTTCTTGGCCTTGGAAACCATCGATTGTATTGAAGTCAATTGATTTGTTGATCATGCCACCAAAATAACGGGCAAACTCTCTCCGCATTCTTTGCATTTGTTCTCTATAGGGAGAAATTATACCAATTTTTCCAGTAAAATCAATTTTGTTATCAAATTTTCTAAACAGGAAATCGACTAACTCAATGGCGACACGTACTTCCTCCATATTTGTATAAGACATAGTCTTGAAGTTTTGTTCTTGTCTGCCACTAATAATGTCAAAGAACTTGTAGGGAGTTAACGGCAAAATCTCATGCCAAGGTCTCTTGTTTGAAACATCCATACCGGGACCATCTTTTAAGCGTCCCTGGTAAAATTCTGATGAGGGGAATTTACTAATAGAAGGATGCATACGATATTGGACATCCAGCAAGTACGGAGAGCTATTTTTCTCCATTCTAACAAATAGTGATTGATTATACTTAAAATTGCTTGCAGCACCTGAAAGGACAGTTGGTGGCAGTTGATTCGGATCACCAACCATAATGCAGCGTTTTCCTCCATATCTTAGAGGAATGATCGAAGAAAGCTCTGTACATTGACATGCTTCATCTATAATCACTGTGTCAAATTTGATACCCATAGTAGCAAGTACATCATGGGCTGAACCAGATAATGTAGAACAGATGATGTCACTAACAGCCAAAATATGGGCCTGTGCATTTCTTCTATCCAAATCTCTATTCCTATAATTTACGGAGTTTTTCTCACGCATTTCATCTCTATCACGACCAAGTTCATTGATTATTTTACTCAACTCCCTGATCTTGAGCTGCAATTTGCTGATATCCTCTGTGGACATCGGGCTTTCAGGATTACCGCTCTCAGAGTTTAATTTGTCTCTTAATTCTCTTCTTTTGGAGACAGCATTACTAAACTTACGTTCTAAGTCTGGATCGGTTCTGATCTCATAATTTCTTTCACCTATCCTTTTATCAACAAGTTCTTCGAGAGTCAAGTCCTTGATTGCAACATTCACAACGTCTGACCTACCTACACGCACCAATTGAGGCTTGAACTGATGGCCCTGCTCATCATACACCCCACCTTTCAATCTGAGACAGATTTCATCTACAGCCGCATTACTAGGTGCACAAATTAAAATTTTTTGTTTTTTCAGCAGTTGGTCAGTGCTCGATGGGTGATTTTCTATTGGTGGCCTGATAACGTTAGAAGGCAAGGCATTCTTAGTAGATAGAAAATAACCAATAATGCCCAATATAGTCTTTGTTTTACCCGTACCGGGAGGACCCTGAATTAGAGAAAAGCCTTCCTTAGATACTGAATTAACGATAGCCTCGGCTTGCGATGTATTAAGCTTATAATTTTTTTTGACTTTTTCGATGTCGCTTGCATCTACATTCACTGGAGGTGATGGTTTAGCCTGCAGAATTTGCCCAACCAAGTCGTAATATTCTAAACCTTCCAGTGTCGAATACTCTCTTTCAATAGTTGTCATTTGCATGACCTTTACACAATGTATCTCAGACCTTAGTGTAAGGAATTTACTGAAAGAGTGATTTCTATGGATCCTTAGTGTGACATCAACATTTCCTCCTTTGGTATTTTTCAACGTTCTCACCTTTGCCAAACATGTATGCTGTGATCTTTTGAAATCATCGGTGGACAACCTTTTATCTGGTCTAAAATCAGGCAAATATGCCATTACAATCAAGTCTGATTCGGAAATGGCACAATCCTGTAAAACTTGTCTTGTCACAGAGGCATAAACATCATAGAAATCGGACACAGCAGTTCGATTTCCCACAATAATACTGAAAGGTTTATAATCCTCTCTATCACGTGAAGAGCATAACCCCTGCCAAGATTCTAGAAGCAATAGAGGCCTCATAATCTTTTGATAATCAGCCGGAGAGTTGAAGACATCTTTTACGTCAGAATAATGGTTTATATGCTCGTCATCAGGATATTCACCACTTCTAGTATAATCCCATTGTAACATAGTCTCATATAGAGGATTCATATCAACATTCAACCTCTTTCTCATATGCTCTAATTCTTGTTTAGCCAACTCGGCCGCAGTTTGCTTCTTCACAACCTTTCCATTGATATCGACAGTTTGTATACCTTTACCCTTTGTCTTTGAGATAGCAAAAAGCTCTCGAGCGCTTTCTAAATCATTATCGCTCTCCTCGCTACTGCTATCGTCATCCTTGTTATTCAAGCCTCTGCTCTTGGTATGGAACGCTGGTGCGCTAGGTGGATGAACAACCCTGTTATTCAATAATTGCATTCTTGCTAACTCCATTTTAGATAAAGGCTTGACAGGTTTCGTACGCTGCAATTTGGCATTAGTTGATGGTTGGAACGTGCCAAAGGATGTTATTTTGGATTGTGCTACTCTAGGTCTACCAGTAATTGAAGAAGATAATGCTTTTCTTTGCAGGTAGTCGGCTCTTGATTCCGTAGAGGAACGAGTCACAGCCGAAGACAGAGAAGGTGATAGAGATGGAGATCCCGATGCAGAATCCGTCAAATCTATCACTTTTCCAAGCCTAGACAATTCCTTCTCCTTTCTGTTGTTTTCGGCATCTGTAGCAACTTCTTCTGTAAGCGCTTTATTAAACATTTTCGCCTTTTGTAGAATCTCACTCGCTTGCTGGTCCGTCAGTTTATTTGAAAACTTCCTTGCTTTTGAAGCATATTTAGCCATCATTTCTACTAATGAATCCTCAACTTTTACATGTTTTTCATAAGCTAAATCAGACGTGCTTATGATCAACCTAACACAGGATTCCAAAAGTACTTCATCACTTAACCTTAGCCAGTACAGCATATTCTTAAAGGTGTCCAAAACATTCAGTAGCAAATTTTTGTCTTGGTCGTGAAGAATACTTGAAAATTCTCTGAAAGAATCCACCAAAGAGCGACTCAAGTCTAAAGTATCTTTGGTAAAATTTTCTAATTCAGAATAATCATATTTGGAAGCCCACTTGAGAGTGAATTTGTAGATTGTGTCCAGAAATAACCAGCATAATTCCCAAAACTTTAGAAATTCTTCCTCAGTGTTTTGATTCTTCAAAGTTTGGAAATTGGCAAATATACCAGAAATTGGGTCTACGAATGCACTCACCACGTCCATTAATACACGGACAGCACGTGGACAAGGTTCATAGAACTCGCAGTTGATTAGCCTCTGTAGCATCACGTTTATATTCTTTAAATTTACAGTCAAATTATTATTCAAAATTGCCAAAATACCTTCCAATCTACCCTCAACGTCAAAAGTATTGTACAAAATATTTGTAGCCGCTTGATACAATTGTTTATCGGAGGAGAATATGCATGACCAAAATCCCTGTGAGGCATCTTCATCTGCAAGAATTTTAGAGAGTTGACCTGGCAAAATATCTGCAAATTTTTCCATTAATCTTGTTGATAACAGAAGAAACTTTTGATTCAACGTATTGTGTGCTTTAGCTGCGGTGGTGTTTGACGGTACTATTAAAAGACCATTAATATTCTTTAAAGATATCAACAATTGTTTTGCCAACAATGGACCGTCATGAAAGGATCTCAAGTCAATTTTGTTCGTAACGTTCTCTAAGACATTCGTAGAAATTGGAATTTCACTAATTGGTTTACCTGAATAAAGCTTGAACGTTCGATGGCATAATAGCAAGATGTCAAAATCGATACATTCTGCTAATACCATCATCGTGGAAGTAGCAACTGACGCAGAAGCAGAACCTAACCCAGGATAAAATTCATTAGGGTTTGAAGCTGATCTAATTATTATATCTTGAATCAAAGGGTTGTTGAGCAACGCTCTAGAATCAGTTTTAGTTAGTAGCACTGTTTCGAATTCATCGTTTTTATAAAGCATTGCTCTTTCATTTTCCTTAATTGTGAGTACTGCTCTCAGCAAAGCAGCTGCTGAATTCATTAAACAGGCCTTAGGAATAGATTTTAGAGACGGATAGTTTGCTATTACTCGTAAAAATGACATTGAAACCTTTCTAACCATTTGTATCCTTTTGGATGGTGTAAGTGCATGATAAAATGGCAAGGTCCAGGAAAGTAAATCAGTTACAGAACCAGTAAGTTGAAAATAAACTTCTGTTTGGTGATCGACTATTGAGTTATCTTGGATTTCAATTAATTTGGTAGGAAATAAATCTCTATTGAAAATTATATCTAAAATGCTGTGGAATGTGAATGGCTCAATTTTTGACCAAAATTCGGATCCAAATTTATTCAAGAACAGTGTTAGCGCCCTCAATAGAAAGTCCATGGGTTTATCATGATATGATTTGCTCAGATGATTGTACCACATCTTAAAAATTGACTCTAATGGAAACTTGAACGTTTTTTTCAATGATTCTATATTTTTTGGGACTTGAAAGTAGTCTATAAAGACGTCTTTGTCAAACAAATTGAATACTGGTAGTAATCTTGACCAAAATTGAGACACGACAACCTCCGTCCAGTTTGCTGGATTCTGTAGGAATAGAATGTGAATATAAACTTCCTCAATAATATCCGGAGTTAAGCTAGAAAGGTCTATATGGAAGTTTTTTGAATACAGATTCATTAGAAAAGCTTGTGACCACTCATTTTCCTCCTTTGAGCCTTCACACCAACAAAATATAACACCAGATATAAAAGTTTTTATGCTTGAAGGATTTGTAACATCCAACAAACGGTGCTTTGTATCGAAAAAAAATTTAAAAATTGCCTCAAAGGTAGCTTTAAGATGTTTGTTTAGCCTTAGCATATGTGGATTACAAAGACACTCATACATCGCGGTCTCAATTTCCTCTGTAATATTGATACCTGTATTATCATTAACAGAAATATTTCTTAGAATTGGGAAAATTGCCTCCACCCTCCATTGGCAAACAATATCATTAAATTTGGCAACGTGTTCATGCGGGACATGTCTTTGTATGGCAAAATGCTGAAGCATTTTGCACTTCCCTCTAGCAAAATGTAGTATACATTTATCACAAACGGAGAGGATCGGATTAAAATGATTTTTCAGCCATGTGGCGGTGGCTTCTTCGTTGAAAGAGAAAATAGTTAGGGAAAAAATCGATATTGGTTCAAGAATGGGATCACAGAATAAATGAGTACCTTTGGGAACTTCTGCTAAAACTTGTAATAATTCCCCTAATAATTTCGCCTCCTGAATATTTGAATTTGTACCTTGGTAAACCTGTTCAATCTGAGGAATATAAGACTTTGCCTTAGTATAGACACTAGCTAGCTGTACATTGGTGTTGGGCGCAATCTCCTTATTATTATTATCGGGGCTTGTGGAATTCATTTATAATTAACAGACGCTTTTTATATATATAGAGATAGATGACATACAGAGATGAAAGAGAAAAAGTGACAAAGTAAAAATTTTAGTAGGGATGGAAAGTAAGATAAAACCGCGCAAAGCTATTTTCCTACTAAGTACTTGTGATCGATTATTCGTTTCTATGGAGCTTCGTCTAAATCTTTCCAGTAGTATGATATGCAGGAGAAAATGACCTACGCCTGAGAAGAATGCGAATCTGAAAACTCTATAACAACGGGAATGCAGTTACGAACGTGCACCTAATCAAAAAATGACCCAATCGATTACCTTTAATTAGTAATCCTGATCTCATCAACTTCCGAGTTAGTCAATTTTTCAAGATTTTAAATATGCGAAGCGAAGAAAATATACATAAAAATTTGATTCAGGGTTACCTAATGTCGTTGACGCGTTTTATAAAGGTTTATGAAGTAAAACCATATTATATTTGTTCAAAACTCTTGATACATCGGTCTAAAAAAAAATTCATCTTGCTACAGAGAGGGATTGATTTCATATATTTATCTTCTTTTCGAGTAAGTGCACTCGTACTTTGTTTACACTATCCTCTTATGTATAATATATAATCAATAACACAATTAAGCAGTTCATGCAAAGGGATTAACTTTGTTTTACCTTTAGAAAAACTGTTTCTATTTTGAAAACTCACTAATTTTCTGCTCCAGTCTGAACAGACGTTCGTCCTTATCAAGATTGGCCTTCGTCAGTTTATCAACCACATCTTCTAGTTGCAGAACCAATGTGGACAGTTTTTCAACAGATTGTTTCAGACCTAATGATTTAGGTGACGTCTTAGCTGCTGAAGCGTCTTCTTTGTTACTAGCAGTGGCAATTGTTGTAGAAGGAACTAAAGATTTTTCTACCGCAGGGGATTCTACTTTCCCCGAGTACTTGTCTTCCTGCAACTTTTCTCCTTGCTTTCTATCCGTTGCTATAGATACTGGTTCCGGTTTTAACTCCTTTGGAGGATCAACCTTGACTGACTTCTCCTTCCTAGTTTCAATTAAAGTAACGGCAGGTCCGTTTTCAATATGAACCAGTTCATCATCTGCTTCTTCCCATCCAGAAGTATCTCTGGATGGATCCTCAACGTGATTGACTTGATCAATATCCGAGGATTTTTTCAGCAGTTTTTTGATGGAACTATCTTCCTTCAATACATGGTTGATTGCAGAAGGTGGGGATGCAGAATTCAGTGGTGAAGGCGACTTTGAAGCTTCTTGTTTTACTACCCTTTTAGGCTCGATAGTTGGCCCCTCCACATTCTCGACAGGCCCTTCTTCATCTTTAGGAACTTCTGCTTGAGTTGGAACCCCTTCAGATGTTTTAGCTTCACGAAAGCTTGGAGCGGAACCGTCATAGATGGATCTCATATTAATAAGGATCGGACCTTCAACCGATTTACCAGAAAACCACTCTTCAGCAGTCAAAGCTGGCTTATCAGAAGGTGCATCTGGATAGATATCTTCTTGGAACTCTTCTGCTCTTCTTGGAACAAAGAATGAAACTGGCTCAACGCGCTGATCAACGACGGTCTTGAAACCTTTCAGAACTTCGTTTTCTTTGACATTTACCGTTCGCTTAGGCGCTACAGCAAAGCCTCTCTGTGCTTCCGTGGATTGAAATTCAGATAGTTCGAACAGCTCATCGTTTTGAAATTCGTAATATCTAATATTACCGTCACCTTTACCTACTAAGTAAAGAATTCTATTACCTTCGTCATAAAAGGGCATCAAAATACCTGATGATTGATCAACAGTGTAGAAACCGCCCAAGTCTCCCTTTTCAAGATTGAAGGCATCCCAAATACCAATTTGACGATCACTCAATTTTGAAAAACCAGTGGTAGCCAACCTGTCAGAGTTTCCTAACCATACCACCCTCTGATTTTTTGCACCGGTATGCGCAGGCCCTTCACTGACGATTCTTCCATCTCTTATATTCCAGACTCTCAATTTCTTATCTCGGGCCACCGTGGCTAAGTGATTACCATCGTACGAAAACGACATGGATGTGACCATATTTGGATGTTTCAGAGTAATCATGTCCTTTCCAGTTTCCACATCCCATAATTTCACAGTGTTGTCACCAGAAGATGATGCCAATACATTCTTGGCGACAGGGTGATAAAGAATATGCCCAACTTTTCTTGCGTGGCCTGTTAAAAATTTTACAGGTTTGATATCAATTGGCTCTCCATCTTCATCTGCATGGTCATGAAATTTATAATTTTCAGGAATGTTCCAAATGCCTATCTTGGAATCATCGGAACCGGAAGCAATTCTATGATCATCAAACGGGTCAAAATCAGTATCCAGGACTTGCGCAGTGTGGCCCCTAAACAAAGGTACTTGATCTGGAGCCTTGCCAACTTCCTCAATCGGAATCACAGCAAACGCACCACCTCCCGAAGCGTTCCAGTTTACAGCAATGAATTTACCATTAGTTTTTAGCAAATTAGAGTCCCATGCGTTATTGGTGACCTTGAGTTTTTCATACTGCAATTCCTTTTTAGCTGCCTGGCCAAAAACATGTCTATATTTAGAAGCACGAACGAATTTACCACTCATCTCGTGTCCTTTACGTGACTTGTATTCTTTAACCCTTTTTTTAACCTTTTGATATACGTGTATATTCTTATTTTCTTCGAGATTTCGTAAGTTGGAAAAAACATCGCCTTGTTTTACTTTCGGTAAAAAGTGAAAAATCACACGAGACGACTCTGGTAACACTAACTCAAGATAGTGTAAATAGTATGATTAGTATAAATGCATTTGAATGCTGTATGAGGTATTGTTTGCTCGCATTAATGTCTAAAATTTTACGTAAAAAAGAAATAAAGTTCAGTTCTGAATTACTAAATAAAAACAACTCCTTCAGATTTCACCGCTAAAAGGAAACTTTTTCGTAGACCATACCAGAGTACTAACCCAAAGCTTGATGATTACTGCTGAAGAGCATAACTTTCCCCTTTTTCTTCTTGCCTCTCCTGCCACTACTCGTGGGAGGAGAATCTGTTGAGTCCGTAGCGTCTGAACTGTCTTCTTGCCTTATTCGCTGCAGTAGCATATCTTGAAATTTCTTGTTCTCTTTTGAAGCATTTTCGTCTTCTGTTACTGCGATTGAAGTCCCCCAAATCGTTCTTTCCGTGTGAGAAGGCTTTTTTTTTGGAGGAACAGTAGATGTATTCATCGGTGGCCCCAATACAGATATTCCTAGAGAATTGAGGGGTACAGGGGAATTTACAATGGACTCGTAATTGGTAGCCATCTGCACAGAGTCCTCAAACTTAGGGCTGTTGCCATTTTCATTTCTGTAAAACTCAGCATGTTCCTGTTCCAGTCTTTTTTCATAGAGCTTCTTTTCCTTATCCTCCTTTTGCTTCTTCATTGTGAATTTTCTTCGACGTTGTTTTAGCTCGGGAGCAAACTGTTCGTAAATATCTTTGGGGAGGAACGGTATTTTACGCCAGTTTAAGTCTAAAAGAGCAATTTCAGTGCCAATCGGAAGATGGCCAATATATTTGTACCGGCGAATCAATTGTTCCGTTACCACCGTATCATAATGTATGTTTTCTATTGTTGTTTCGATACTCTCTGGAAATTTTGAATAATGGTGAAAAATTGTTAATAAAATCTTAACATCAAGTGGAGATAAATAATACTTTGTAGATGATGCCACTAATGTTTGATAAAAAAAATAAGCAGACGTGTCATCGTACTTAGTCAAAAGATCATCATCAAAATGAAAATTGTCTAATCCATTGTCGATATCGTTAGAAAATGGACTCAACTCAGCGGTTGCTGCCAGTAGAGTCGAAATTTGGTCATTGATATTCTCAACGGACTGTTTAACAAATATTCCACTATCATTATAAATGGCTTTGTCGATTTCATATTGTTCTTGTATAGCAACAATGTCCTTTTGGTAAAGCTCCAGAGAATAAGGTACACCACATTTCATGATATGCGCATAATGCTTTATCGATTCCAAACTTGCAGGAGGAAAGTTCCCGCATTTCAATGGATTCAAGTGCAGTGCTACTGGCAAAGGTAGTAGTGAGCCATGTGGCTTGCACATCAATTGTAGATTCACCGTGGCACCGGGTTCAGGCTTTTCGTTTAACCTCGTTAGATCAAAATCATCTTCATATAGAACAGGCTTGACTCTTTTGGGACCAATAATACTCCCGCAAAGTGGGCATTCCTTGTATTTCTTCTTCTTTGAATATCCAGTTTCTTTATTCTTGATGGTTTCTTCAATGGAGAAGAAGTTCAAAAGGCAACTCAGACAGAAAATGTGGCCACAAGTAACCATTCTTGGAGCTACCGGTTCCTCACTAAGACAAATGGAGCAATTCTGACCCTTTGGTACTATAACTCTTAGAATCTTTTCTTGATCGACAGGAATATTGGGATCATTGCTTTGTTCTGGATAATCAAAACGGTCATCTACCAAAAAACGATAATTAACGTTGACAAACGAGTCACCATGCAAGTGCACGTGCTCATCGCGCCTTCTATTCGATTTCTTGTTGGAAGAAGATCTACTTTTCTCCCTTTTGACTTCAGGTAGTTGAAAATTTAACAAGTGGTTGATGGACACCTGAGTTTTCCTGCCTCTTAATTTGAAATTACCACCCATAATTTCCTCCTGAATAGACATATCTATATCTTGATCATCAATGTTAGTTGAGGCTTCCCTATAAGGCGCTCTTGACCTCTGTTGTTTGCTATTCTGTCCGCGGCGTTGCCCATGATAATTGTGTGCGTTATCTCTTCCATTGGGGACCTTGTTCCCTGGCTTCTTATTGGTTGTTGCATTTCTCTTGTTGCTTGGAAATCCTTGTTTATTGTTGTTGTTGGCAGTGTTCAAGACGTCCATTTCAGAACCGCCACTGCCACCACCTGCCTTCTTCTGCATATCCGGTTCGACCATCAAAGGTGTGAAGATTAGTAACAGAGCCCGCGACTATATCTCTATTTATCAGTGCACTGCAGTCCACATCAAAGAGCGTCTATGGTATACGTTGTCCTTCTACACGTGGCTTTTCACCAGTGTTTATTAACATGTGCTTCATCACCTTTTTTCGAACCGGTCATGAACGAGCACTTTTCACAGCATAATTAATGCTTCAGAAATGTGAGCAACACTTTTCAGGGCGTGCATTGACATGCCATTACAGACAAATATGAGCACGCACCAAGCTTGCCACCGTGATTCATCTATAAAAATTATATTTATTTACAGTTCAAAACGTTCTACTCGTCTGGAAGGCAACAATCCATGCGAGAGAAGCTTCTTATAATGTGCTGCAACGAGTAAGGTACGCACATCAAGAGATGAGCAAAAGTGCAATAAAAGGGTTCATTCAGTTGCCCCCTCTGGCCCAGTTCACAGCAGCGAACTATTTTGGCGGCCAAATTGTTGATGTCTACTACAGGAGCAAAAAATTGGCACGGTGGGTTGAATCCCCCAAACATATTTGTATTCAATTGTCCTGAAGTCACTAGCAGTGTCCTAACATTTCTCATGCCTTCATTTTGCAATTCGAAACTATACGATTGGTGAAAGGCTATCAGTGCCGCCTTGCTCGCCGCATAGCCTGCCACCTTAGCTGGCGTTAATATACCCAAAGTGCTTGCAATATTGATAATATAGCATTGTCTAGTAGAGCGCTTGCCCGGTGCCAATTCTTGGATGAATCGAACAGGTGCAAATGTATTGATTTTGAACAGTTTATCAAGATTATCCCGTTCCATGCAGTTGAAATCAGTAAATTTTGCCCTCACCCCAGCATTATTCACAATCAACTGGATTTCCTTTTTATACTTTCTTTTCAGTATGTGCATTAATGATGTGACTTCATGCTCATCGCTTAAATCGCAAATCAGGTCTTTCACGCGAGGGTCTTCCGATGGTGATGGACATATGTCGACATTCAAGATGATCAGGTCACTATAATCTCGTAGGAGCTGAGATATTATAGCCCGTCCAAGTCCTTTACTTCCCCCAGTTACAAGAACTTTGCCATTTTCAAATTCATGGAGACTCTTCCAGGTGGTGTGTCCTGATCGTTTTATATAGGAATTGATAACGAGAAAGGAGTTTACTAGTACTGTATAAACTATCAAACAAAATTTTATTGAGTCACTCGGGGAACTGGGCTTAATTCAATCATGTTAGTATAAAACGTGCCATTCCTGGTTTTACATCCACTTTCCAAATTACATACCGTCTCAATGCAAAATAAATCAGTAGCGGACAGCGCAGTAGTGGCAAAAGTACCCAGTGGCACAAGTAATCTATATTCATCACGATAACTTGACTCTTTACTTTGCCGCGGCATTTCTACTTGCTAATATATCTATCCTGCTGGCTTTAATTGCACTACGTGTTATATCAGTGAGATTCCACCGAGGGTAACCCATTATAAGAGCATTTCAGCAAAGACAATGAATGATAAACGGCAGTATGACTACAAGAAGCACAGTTATCGCATCAAATTTTTATTATTCTATGTATATTGTTACAACGATGGTTGCATTCGAAGTGTCCGCGTTACGTTAATGGCGATCTGCCATGGTTACAGGATTGCACGCAACCAACAGTTGTCTATTAAGGATATTTGGATGACTCAATGCAAGGATTGTCTTTTCCCTTCTCTCCGAACTAGTCAGTCTTATCTTCTTACCTTTGATTATCTGGATGGGCACTAATTCACTCAAATTGTGTTCGACATTCTTCAAGTCATAAATCTGTATAAGATTGTCACCGACAAGTATCAAATGATCATCATGGAAACTCGCACCGGTGCAACAAAAGTCTAGTAGCAGAATATCTTTCTTCCAATCAGACATTTCGCCATAGCAATTTATCTTCACTACAGCCTCGTCATATACCAATACGAAAAATTTAGATTGTGAGATTTGAAAAAAATTCACGGGCATAGCTTTGCAAATGGCAATATCCTTTTTTGCTTCTTCTGTGAGTGATTCTATAGAGGAGCGTTTCTTCGACTCCCTAACATTCTTGAATGGTAGATTGTTCAGATGAGGATGCCTCAAATGTGCCATCATTTCTCCGTCATTCAAAAATGATGGCAAAACTATTCCGTTATCTTCAAATGAATCTTGATAAAGTATAACTGTTTTCTTTGTACAAACAGCAAAACTTTTTCTGAATATCGCAATATCCTCGATTTCATTATTCAAAATGTTATTAGTTGAACTTGGAAGCTTATACTCCTTGTAGAACTTGAAATATTTAACTTTGTTCGTCAATTGATCAAACTCCGGTGTTAATATAACAATTTTCCCTTTTCTTTCAAAAAATAAATGCCTGGAATTACCAAAATCATCAGCGACTTTGAAAAATCTTACCTTATCTTTAATTACTATTCCAACAATGCGATTTTCATCTGTCGCGTTCTTTTGCATCACAAAGCGGCTCAACACACTTGAGATGCTAAAATAGCACAGCCTTCTATTATCCAAAACAAACAGAAGTCCCAACTTAACATTAGCTTCCATTCTTTTGACGTCATTTGTTTCTAATATTTTCACAAAGCCGTGACTATAATCGTCCCTATATTTCAAGAAGACACCGTCAATAGTAGCCACAAGCAAGTAGACTTTACCTTCAAATTTGACATCTTCACAACATAATATCTTTGTTGCTTTACTCCAGGTGCGTATATCTCCGCTAACCTTTTTAGCATAGATTTTCAGCGCTATATCAATTTCTGATCCTTCTGGAGCTACTGGTAGATTCACTGGCGCATCCTTGTCTGAATATTCGAACTCAGAACTTAACACTGTAAACTCAAATGCATTCAAATCATGATTTTCAGCATTCTTTTTGAAAGAGTCCATGATAGCGTCAGTCCATAGGCTAAGCTCTTCAGCACTGGCGGTATAAAACTTAAACGACTCACCTGTGGCTGTATTTCTGATTTTAAATGAGAATTCATTAATATTTGGGTTCGCGTTAGAAATCTCAGTATTACCTGCTTTCCTGTCTCCGTACGCTGTCGATGCGTGATTACCAGAACTTCTTAGCAAAGGTCTCATAGAACTAATGGGTGTCGAAAAATTATGCATGGGATATTTGTGCTCTCTCTGTGAGTAATTTCCATTTCCGACAGGCAGTATGTTTGCTTCTGGGATTCTTCTTTTCTCGAGACTCAAATAATCTATGGGAATAGGTCTTTCGATAAGCTTGTACCTTTGTGATTCACCCTTATTTATTTCCTCTGTGATTAGTAAACAATTATCCAATAATGCGATATATACTGGGGTTGGATCCAGCCATAGTTCCCTCTTTTTGTAAACTGTCCCGGACAGTACCAACTTTCTTTCCGGATATGTTAGCCCAAGGGCTAGCTTATCCTGCATGGCATCATGTTCATTGTCATTGGAACTGCCGCCGACGTTTATATAACTTGCTGCATTGCTACTGTTAGTACTCAGTACTAATTGTTTCGAAAATCTTACCAACTTTCTGTGGTCAATTGCCAGTCCATGGACCCGATTCACTTCGAAGTTCAAATTTTCTACATCCTTAATGACTATTTTGAGATATTCATAATCCTCAATAGAAGCATCTGTGTTTTTTAGTATTGAACGCAAAGTTACAGGCATGTTCTGTAAAGACTTGAAGAATCCGCCAAAAAATATCACGTCATGATACATTTTGGACCTCGTGATTTCAACAGAGTTGTCAATCTCCTTTAGCCATGCAACGAATTTGGTTTTGTTCTTTTTTTCCCACATTATAATTTCGTGTACAGTTGCCATAGCCTTGGCGTAATTTAAATATATATCCTTGGCTTCGCCACACCATTTCGAATAGATTTTCCCAATACCATCAATAAACTTACCTCTTGTTTTCAATTTCCAGAAAATTGGCGTCAAAAGAAATTCGGTATGCAATTGGATGAGAGGCTCGAAGATGTCAAATGCCATTGATTTGAAGTCGGGCTCTTCTGGAAGCAAGGTTTTCTCAAACCGTTTCCCATATATTTCTACTGCTGCTGTGGCCATATTCAACGATCTTTCTTCCAAAATAATCAGGTCAAATATGAAGCTTTGTCGCTGTACTTCACGTGGGTTAATTTCTGCTAAGTCATCGGGACTCAAGTGCCAATATTCCGTCCAAAGTCCAACAGATTTATTTATAATTTCAGAAAGCTTTATTTCCTTTCTAAAACCAGAGCTTAGCTCATGCGCACAGATGTTGGAATAGCAGACTAGAGAATTTGTGGATCCGTAGGTATTATCGATAAACGAATAGCACGGCAGTAGCTCTGTAAAGACCCCAGTAACGTCCAAGCCCGCCACCACTACAGCTACCTCTTCATCGTTGATAACATCAAATCTTACTGCCTCCTGTGCAATAAGCGAAGCCATAATATTATCTACATTGGAGTCTATTGTATCTTGATCAAAATTTTTGGGCATTTGAAACTCTAGAAGTAACTGTACTATTTGAAAAAGGTCGATTTTCGTGAAAACACATTCATTGAACCATTCAAAATAAACTTTAAGAATCCACTCATAAATTCGGGATAGCTTGTAAACATTATCACATTGGTAAAGCTTGTGTTCATCGACTGACTGTATTGAAAACGGCTGTGTTGGTGCAGTGATGCTTGGTGCCACTTCCAAGGGCTTGGCGCCCAGTAAGGAGTTGAAGCTGCTTTGCCTAGCATTTGAATTATTAAAAGTATAATCTGAATCCGAATAAACACTTTCTAGACTTTCTGACACTCGGCTATGCCCACTTATATTTCTAGAGGTTGATAGAGGTGGCGGTGGCTTGGTGAAAAATTCTGGGTCTTCTTCGTCAAACGGAGAGAGTAAAAGGGTAGTAGTTAAAGGAATGGGCGGTAAAGCTCTATCTCTTTCATGATACCGAGGACTAGATTCATCAGTGCTTCGAGTCTGGCATTTGATATTATTAGTTGGAGACTTTGAAGGAATAGAACTAAATTGGTTGACAAATGGTGATTCTAAGATCCTGCAATGATTAGGAATGTCATCTATGTGATGCTGTTCCTCCGAGTCCCCTACGAATGATAGTGTATCAAGCGACTTTTCCTTGGACCAAGGTCTGGGAGAAGCCATGGGTGAGTCGAAGTGTATTGATTCAGTAGAGTGTAGAAACGGTGGCGGTGGTCGTCTTTCTTTGATATATTTAGTTGATTTGGGTGTGGATTCTGAGGAGCTAGTGGCGTTTCCCCTTATATGATGTTTAGATGTGAAGGCAAAGGCCGAAGGACCGGGACTTTGAAATTGCTGGTTGCCACTGATTGGCGTCCAACCGATTGAGACGTTGTCTATTCCATTATCGGAATCATCCAAAAAGGAGTTTCTTGTATTCAAAGGTGGCAGTTTCGGCAATTCGATGCTGTTGCGTTGGCTGTCATGCCGACCGACCCGTTTATGCGATGTTTGCTCAAGTGGAGAGCCCTTGCTATATCGGTACATGTTAGCTTTCTGAGTTCAATACGTTGTTTTATTTTAGTTGTTAATATTCGAGGTCACTATCGGTTTAACTGTCCATCACAGTAGCCAATGCGAACTATTTAGAAACACTAAAGTCTCCGGGGATAATATCTAAGTAAATTTTGATCAAGATGGGCGGAGCTCACACAATAAGTTACGCATCAATCATTCTCTTTCAAGCATTGTTTACCTAAACGATGTTCTGATATTTTCTCTAAATGATCTATGTTGCGGCCTCAGCGACGAGTCAACATAAACAATAGAAAATCACAAGAGGCCGTAAATTATATGGATGCACCTTCAGGCGGTGACACCGAAGTGAGTTGACTAGTTGGAGACTGTCACTATTAAAGTGCGATTTTGTGACTGAGACTGCTGTTAATTCACTTTTCATTTGGACAAAGGCAAAAGCTTTTGACAGAGCCACGAATGCAGCAGGTTTTTTGTTTCCAGAAGAAGTCTCGCTGGATGTCGTTGAGTAAAATGACTGGTTATGTCCAAATTCTCATACCTGTTCATAGCTTAGGAGAATAACTCCAGGGCATTAAATAACAGCTCTGCCCACGTAAGCCATCCTGTTTCACCCAAGTTTGCACCTTTGTTCCGCTGGAAATACAGTCCTAAAGAAACTAGTATATCGAGAGGTCAGGAAATATACAGTAATATTTCGACTGACTTAAGGACGGTAAATAATATTTCAAACCAAGCTTATGGGGAGCTTTTATTTACGACACAGTCAACGTCTCTCTCGAGCTCATCAAAAAATGCAAGTGGCGTTAAACCGACCATATGTGGCTACCCCTTATTGCGACAATGCCATCGATGCTGCTGTTTCCATTGCATTGTTTCTGTCTCTGGAAAGAGGGAAGTCTGGATGATAATGATACACGGTATGCAACCTGGCGTTGGTCTTTACTTTAACTGGGGCACTTGAGCAGTTGCAATTTTGGACCGTGAGACCATCCTGTATGGTCATAAATGACTACTATCCTTGAGTACAACTGGCAGAGGAAAGTACAATAATAATTTTGCGTGCTAATTAGTTATGACTGAGGTGCTTCATTTCTTTATCTCAAGGCCGATAGTAGACAGCCAGGGTGCTATCTTTAAGGCTACAGAAATTCTATCAGGCCAACGCCATTTGAACATAATCGCATATATTGATACAGTATTGATCAGTATCGATGTCACATGTTTTCATGGTCCTCCGGCTAAAAAACAGGTATAATACAGACGGAATAACTGTAGTAACTGATAATAGTGTAACCAGGGCGCTATCGATCGTAGTGGACCTATTTATTGAAACGCTGAACAAACGTCAAACTTAGTCATCAGGCGTTTTTCCATTTGTTATATATGCAGTCTAAGGGTAGCTGGGCGTCTGCTATTCGACCACGAAGCTGGTTCAGGTAGGTGTCGGAACAAATGGGCTGATTATAGTATGGATAAGTGACTGTAGTTGCATTCTGGATTGTTCGCCCAGTACTTGCTTCTTTTGAAGAATGCGACAGGTTCTTCGATTAGTAGGTGGAGTCAGGTTAAAGAACTGTTAATCAAACTTTAACTTCTAATTTACATGTAAAGGATTGTGAGCAGTCACATTAAACGTCTTGTAAAATTCCAAGATTGCTATTCTATTGAACGTATTTAACATACCAACCAGCGTGTGCTCTATATACTTCACTTGTAATTAAAACATTAATCAACTATTCTCCATCGACTGCTAGTGCAACAGACGAAGATTATTGTTATTGTTGTTGTTGCTGTTGCTAGAGTGCATATTATAAACGGTGTTTAAAAGATAAATTACGGAACTAATACAAGATTCGACTGCCGCTGATGTGCAAGGAATAATTCTAGTGTATTTGTTGATAATTAGTGGTTCAGCAAGTTGTAGTAATTTAGAATAAGTCGTTCTTTCTTATTTTATATAGGAGAGGTATATAAAACACACGCTGATTGGTTATATGAAACCCAATGGTTCAGACATGATTCGGAACATTGCTGATAAGTTTTTGGTTATAACTCATATTCTTATATACTAAGGTTCTAATCAATTCGTAGTCACTTATTTCAACAATTCCAACGATATTCTATGTACCTAGTATAAACTTTATGAAAAAATGGATCTCAACAATTATCTTAAGTTTCATTCTTCAAATATATTGGAACAAGTAGGTTCATCATTATTGACATAATCAGTCATCATTACTATCTGGAACATACAGATTGTATTCTAAAGTGTACTGCGCATATGTTACACAGATGTCGTATCTTAAGAGAATGAAGGGATGCTAAACGAGCTGGTCGGAGAGCGGGCTTAACTGAAAACAAAGATCCATTAATTGAACATCAACTTGGAATTTATATATAAATAATATGAGTCGTTACATTGAACTTATAGTAAATTCCCTAGGTTATTATAATGTTGAACATACTTAAATATGTCCAATCGGCGTGTGTTTTATATACCTCTCTTATATAAGTATAAGAAAGAATTCTGCTTTTATTCTTTAAAAATACTACTAATTATCAACATGGCGGTCCCAGTGAGGGGTGAAACAAGAAATGTTGACGACAACATGTCTGCGCAGGTTCAATCTAAGGCCAAAACAATTGATACTACTAAAGAGTTTCAGAAATTAAGTATTGATACTTCTATTGAAAACAAACAGAGGAAGCAAGCTCTAATTGATTTGGAAACATATGAGATATTTTTAAACAAGTTAACTACTAAAAAAGATAAAATTACGAATGAGGTTAAACAGGATGATGATATTTCAAATCTCGATCAATTAATGGAACTCGATGAAAGAAACGATTACCAGCCGAGATAGAAAACAACGAGGGCAGGTTAGTGCCATAATTCAGCATAGGGGTAAGACACTAATTTTGGTAGTCCGCCTAACTATCTTTTCAGCAGTCATGTATGTGCTGTACTACATGTATTGTAAATCTGGCGCTAGCAAGAACGCGGCACTGGTATTGACACCCCTGATACCTGCCAGTGGTAATCTTGCATTGAGACGGTTGAGTACTAGAGCTAATGTGTTGTGGAAGAGAGCGTTCATATCTGGAGCTATTCTTGCCTTTGGTGGCACGTTTACTTTGCTGGGTGGTATATACGTGAACGCTTGTTCAAACACCTTTGCAGATGCAGTACACCTGACCCATGGTTTGAGCGATCAAGATAACCTCAAGCAATGTGTTACAGCAGGGGCTGTATTAAGTGCGGCACTCTTCGCTGGGACAGTCATATTAGCATATGGAGTGGGTGCAGTGTGGATATGTCAAGAACAAAAAGGGTTCAAACAAAAACTTAGGCATTATTGATACTGGTTCACGCGTCAGTATTACGAATAATAAAAATTTATTGCACGATTATGAAAACAACAAGGAAAAAGTGAAATTCTTTGGTATTGGAAAAAACGACTCAGTTTCCGTTAAAGGATCAGGATACATTAAAATAAAATGTAATACAAATGATGATTACTTATTAGCTCATTATGTTCCTGAAGAAGAAACTACCATTATCAGTAGTTATTAGTTAGCTAAAGAAACCGATCTGGTTTTAAACAAAAACTATTCTATCTTGGAGAACAAGGACATGAACATTAAAACTCATGTAAAAGATGGAATTATTCACGTAAAATGGATGACTTAATTGATCATCCTGCTCATGATTTTAAAATCAATGCAATACAACCAACTTATTCTAAAAAAATTAGAATGAAGCCCAAGATTATAAGCTTAAAAGATGCTCATAAACGAATGGGACATACGGAAGTTCAACGAATTGGAAACTCCATTAAACATAGTCATTACGAAGAAAGTATTAATTTGATTAAAGAACCAAATGAATTTTGGTGTGAAACTTGAAAAGTTTCAAAAGCCACGAGAGGGAACCATTATGCTGGATCTATGAACGAACACGGTATCGATCATGAACCGGGTTCATCGTAGTGCATGGATATCTTTGGTCCAGTATCAAACTCGAACTCGGATACGAAAAGATACATGTTTATTATGGTTGATGAAAGTACAAGATATTGCATCACCTCCACACATTTTAACAGAAATGCTGAAACTATCTTAGCACAGATCAAGAAGAATATTCAGTACGTGGAATCTCAATTTGACAGAAAAGTCAAAGAAATCAATTCAGATCAAGGAAATGAATTTACAAATGATCAGATAGAAAAACATCTTGTTTCAAAAGGAATACGTCATATATTTTCCGCTTCACAAGATCATGCTGCCAACGGAAGAGCAGAAAGATACATCAGAACCATCGTTACTGATGCAACAACCTTGTTAAAACATAGTAACTTACGTATTAAATTTTGGGAATACGCAGTAACATCTACTACCAATGTACGAAATTGTTTAGAAGACGAGACCACAGGTCAACTACCATTAAAGGCGATCTCTAGTCAACCTGTTAAAGTGAGATTCATGTCCTTCTTACCCTTCGGAGAACAAGGAATAATTTGGAATCATAATCACAACAAACTAAAACCATCAGGACTTAGTGCTATAATATTATGCAAAGATCCTAATAGTCATGGATACAAATTTTTTGTACCATCTATTAAAAAAGTTGTCACTTCAGATAATTACACAATTCCAGACTATGCAGTGGATTCAATATTAGGGAACACACAGAACATATACCTAGATGATCAAAGTAGATCAGATATTTTCAATGAAGCAGAAAACTCAGATGCTGTTTCAAGGTTATATGATGCATTCGAAAATTACGAAGATGATCATAAACAGGTTACACTACTCACAGACTTGTTTACCACAGAAGAATTAGCTCAGATCGAAGTTAATGCTAAATATTCATCTCCTAGTGATAATCTATAAGAAAATTTAGACTACGTCTTCGCTAACATAGAAGAATCTGAAGAAGATGAATACGATCATGTGACAATCATGGATATAGATTCAGATCTTCAATCAAAAGAAAAGATCACTACTGAAAGCGATCGAAACGAAATAAATAAATCAAGCAATACTGATGAGGATATTCCTCGATGAAAATGTTTATAGAATTCCCACGGCAATACAAGAAAATCTTGTTAGAAGCCAGAATACTATAAACATCAATAATGATGATAATATTGCTAGCAAAATGCAAAGGAAGATCAGTGATAATGAAATAAACTACAAAGAATTATCAGATGATGAGAGCGATTATAGTTCCCATAATCCTACAACTGACTCAGTTACAGTTACAAGCAAAAATGATAAAACAGATAGTGTAATCATAGAATCACAACAGGAACGATCTGTTGAACCGTCTGTTGAATCAGTTCATGACACAGTGCCTCTTGAAAAGGGAGCATTGAAAGAAACGTTAAATTCCGAAGTCCAGAAAATGAAGTTGACTTGAAAACAAACGATATGAACTTACCTATAGAAACGGTAGAACGCGTCAATAATTATCATACTGATGATTATTCAACGAACAATGAAGACAATAATGATGGTGAAAATCATCACCCGACCCCGCTTGAGAATAGTGTGGACAACAATAATAAGGCAGGGACATTAAACGACTCTAATGAAAATACTTCATCAAAGGAACAGAATGAAAAGCTGGTAAAATCGGAACAAAGTAGTGAAACTCAAGAGTCAAATACTACGTTAGAAACCTCAATTACCACAACTGAAACAGATGACGCACCAAGAGCAATTGCTGATAAAACTGCATTCTTGAGTAAAACATTTGGTTCCTTGAATAGAAAAAGAAAGAGACACGTTGAAAACAATAATTCTACTGGTCACACATTTGAAAGAGACAAAAAACGTCTAAAGAAAAATAGAGTTAAATTAGTTCCAGATAATACTGAAACAAGCTCAACACCGAAAATTAGAGCCATCTACTATAATGAAGCTATTACAAAAAATACAGATCTCAAAGAAAAAAGATGAATACAAACAAGCATATCATAAAGAATTGCATAATCTCATAGATATGGAGGTTTTTGATATGAAAATCAAGTATAACAGGACAGAAATTCCTGATAAATTAATAATTCCCACAAATACAATTTTTACAAAGAAAAGAAATGGTATTTATAAAGCAAGGATTGTGTGTAGAGGTGATATTCAGACACCGGACACTTACAACGTAATAGCTACGGAATCCTTAAATCACAATCATATTAAAATTTTTCTAATTGCGAACAACAGAAATATGTTTATGAAAACTTTGGACATCAATCATGCGTTCTTATATGCTAAATTGGAAGAAGAAATATACATCCCGCATCCACACGACAGGAGATGTGTAGTTAAACTCAATAAAGCATTGTATGGTCTTAAGCAGAGTCCTAAAGTATGGAACGACCATCTAAGACAGTACTTGAATAGTATTGGATTAGAAGATAACACTTAAACTCCAGGATTATATCAATCCGAGGATAAAAATCTAATGATTGCAGTTTACGTTGATGACTGTGTTATTGCAGCAAATGATGAATAAAGACTGGATGAATTTATAAATGAACTAGAAAGTAATTTCGAACTGAAAATTACAGGGACCCTGATAGATGATGTACTTGACACAGACATATTAGGAATGGATTTAGTATACAACAAAAGACTTGGTACTATTGACTTAACATTAAAGTCATTAGAAAGAATGACTGAAAAATACAAAAGGAATTGGAAAAAGTTGGAAAAAGTTCAATTCCGCATACATCGACTTACAAAATAGACCCTAAGAAGGATGAACTCCAGATGTCTGATAAAGAATTCAGACAGGGCGTTTTGAAGCTACAACAATTACTAGGTGAACTAAACTACGTTAGGTACAAATGCAGATATGACATTGAATTTGCTGTTAAAAAGGTAGCTAGATTGGTAAACTACCCTCATGAACAGGTTTTCTACATGATCTACAAAATAATTCAATATCTCGCACGGCATAAAAACATTGGAATACACTATGATCGGGATCTTGATAAAGACAAGAAAATTATCGGTATTACAGATGCTTCAGTGGGTTCAGAATATGATGCACAATCAAGAATTGGAGTTATAATACGGTACGAAAGGAATATTCACAATGTTTATTCCAATAAAAGCACAAATAGATGTTTGTTCTCAACTGAAGCAGAACTTCATGCAATCTATGAAGGTTATGCAGACTCAGAGACACTGAAGGCAACCTTAACAGAACTAGGAGAAGGAGATAATAGAAACATTGTCATGATCACTGACTCGAAACCCTCTATTCAAAGTTTAAACCGTAGTTATCAACAACCTAAAGAAAAATTCACTTGGATAAAAACGGAAATAATAAAAGAGAAAATCAAGGAGAAGGTTATAAAACTGTTAAAAATCACTGGCAAAGAAAACATTGCAGATTTACTTACAAAACCAGTATCAATCTCTGATTTTGAAAGATTCATAAAAGTATTGAAAAATCAGATAACATCACAGGATATTTTGGTCTCAACACAGCGGATATCTGTTGAAGTACAATAATATTTCTTTAAGGGAGCATGTTGGAACAAGTAGGTTCATCATTATTCACATGACTAGTCTTTGTTTCAGGATGAAGAATGTTGAAATGACGTTCCATTGTTGGGTGCACTTGGAGTCAAAGATCCATTAATTGAACATCAACTTGGAATGTATATACAAATGATATGTGCCGTTACATTGAACTTATAGTAAATTCCCTAGTTTATTATTATGTTGAACATACTTGATATGTCCAGTCGGCGTGTGTTTTATATACCTCTCTTATATAGTATAAGAAAGGGTTCTGCTTTTTATTCTTAATTAATATTACTAATTATCAACAACAACTACTTTGGTAGCGCAGTAATGTTTACTTTTACGTTTTTTAGAAATGAAGGTCATACTATTTCCGAGACAATTCAGAAAAAAAGGACTCCATGGCCAAGTTGGTTAAGGCGTGCGACTGTTAATCGCAAGATCGTGAGTTCAACCCTCACTGGGGTCGTATATTTTTTATGAATTATTACATTGCCCTAACGAATACAGTTCAACAACAATAGCGGTGCAAATTAGTGAACATTTTCGAATGGGGCGTAAACCTTGATGCTAACATCAAGTTATATTCTAATTACTAAAAACGATGAGTATGCATATACAAATAAGTTGACAGCTTAAGAAACGTTGGTTGTTTAGAGTAACCACTTCATTGAACTCTGTTTATCGGTCAATTATCGCACAGTTATATCACTATATTAATTTAAATCATTACATTTATATTTGTTATTGTTTTCCTTATAATGCTACAGACATATCTTTATCTATTACTGAGCTATACTGTCCATTAAAAATGGGGGATTTTTTTTACTATAATTGTCTTCAGCAGATATTAGCCTCTGCCATCTTAAATTCGTTTCCATCGGTCATATCTCTTATCAGTTAATAATAAAATTCCCTCAGAAGATACGAAATGAAGCCCACAATAGCAAGCACTCCGTCGAGGTTTTTGATACGCTTCCCGAAAGGGATGAACTTCCGATTACCATTACTATTACAGTGGTGATAGAAACTGTAGGTTATATCTTCTTACCTCATGCAGTTCTTGGATGAAGAATAGTAAAGGTCAAAGAATTATTGAACTTGATTTTTTTACAGTGATAAACGGAATCAAGCCAACACAAAGATTCAAAACAGCGACGCTTAAAGTTATAGAAAGGGGAATAATTTCGATGACAAAAGAACGATGACGATCGACCTCGCTTCAATTGATTCTTCTTGTAGAAGGATGGTTTTGCAGTCATTATTCATATGTAACGAATCAATGATATCAAAGAAAATTTCTCTGGTGGTAGCATATAAGTGTTTACTTCTCTCGATGAATTTCATTAAAAACTAAGCGCCCATAAGTAAGTTGGTTGGAACGTCCCATTGGTATCCTCCAGCCAAAGGACATCGTGCTTTAAAGCCACATCTACTGTTCTCTTTCCGTTTCGGATCTCAAACAAAGGAACCACGCTATCTTGATCTTGTCCATATGGCAGTTGAGTATATCTATTTGGTATTTTACTGATTAAATAACCCTTTTCCAGGCAGTAGTCTTCAACCACGTCCTTAAATGAGTTAGTAACCTTCGTAAGTGGAATGTTTTGTACAGTATAAACAGGTTCTTTTCCAGTTTTTGTATTGTCGTCGATTACTTGTACTTCCATTAAATTTCGCAAACTCTCGTCCAAATCGAAATCTTCATCCAGTACGGATTTATCAACACAAAATCTTTCGGACATGGCAAATATTTCATAACTTTTTCTGACTTCCAATAATTCTACTTCTGTTGGTAGGGAATCTTCAAACATCACATTAATCAACCAATTAAGCCACCATTTGGACTTATGCAAGTCTTCCACTGTGCTGTAAAGGTGCCACTGATAAAGGATTTTATTAATGTTATTGAACGTTCCCCGTAACAGCAATTGATACTGTTTAGGATGAAAATAATGCGCATATCTTCTCAATTTTTTCATGAAATAGAAAAATCCTGAATCTTTTTCCCCACTCTGTTGTTCTTCTTTCCAATCCTCCAATTCAAATATGGGATCATTATGGCTTTCCCATAGCACGTCTATGAATTTAGGAAGAAACTCCTTGCATAAAATTCTATAATAGGTTTTCTCGCACAAAAGCTCTCTGATGAATATAATGTCCGCGTTAGATATACAGAGTGGTTCCCTATGGTACCAATTTTGGCAATATGAGAGAAATTTGGCTTCGATCTTGTTCACAAGAACATCCCTGATCTTATCATCAATCAGAACCATAAAATCTAGAGCCCAAATTCTTGGTGAAACAAACTTCTCTTCATCTTGAAGCTTCCAATTATCCAGCGACTGCAACAGTTTTGGATAAATATATTTCTCCATAATATGTTGTTTACATTCAATAAAATTCAGCACTTGTTCAAAATCTAATAATAAAGCAATGGTATAGTCAATTTTCCGTTTAGTCAGATCAAATTCTTTCCAAAACTTCTCAAGCTTGGGGTAAATTATTTTAAAAAGAGTTGTTTGTGTCCTGTTCAAGAACTTCGATGCCGTATCCATCCTATATGCTAGTAGTTCGACAATCAGGGTCAATTGGTCAAGTATATTATTTGGTTTTTCTAAAGGATCCCAATCCAAATCTATCGATAATTCTTTGTCCAATAAACTGGAAATTAACCTATCGATAAGGTCATCATCGGACAACTTCAAAATAGTACTAATCTTGTCAAAAAGTGAGAGATCTTTACTCTCATCTTTTAAGCTAGCTTCTAAATCAGACAGAAGGGCCTTTTGTTCATCATGCTGTCTGAGTTGCAATTCCAACGGGAGGGTTCGTTCGCGAATTACTTCGAGGCTTTTCTGTATAGCTAATAGTTTTTGTAACGTTTTCATAAATGCATCCTTTTTTGACTTCGATACTTTATTCAGCAAATTCATTTCTTTTGTAATCTTATCAGGTAATTGAACATCTGCTATTCTCAACTCCCTCAGTGTTCGCACAATGACTATATCATCAGCGTCATGAAACGCAGGCTCGCCTAAAATTTCCGTAGAAGTTTTGTTAAATTTGACTTGCCTTGCGCCTTCTGCCAACTCATCCTCAGAGCTTAACTCATCGTCATCTTCGTAGGAATAGTTACTGTTCATAGTTCTCGAAAACATCCCCAGACCAGCATTATGCAGGGGTCGGCTTTGAGCTTCGATCGGTGTAGCTATACCAGAGCCATCCTTACCAAGCCCTTTCCCTGCAACATAGCCCATCTTCGAAAGTAACTTTGCGCCAATACCATATTTCTTTGTTAATTTGGAGTTCATTGGGCGGCTGTTATCAATGCCTTCCAAAGAGTCCTCTCTATATGCTATACCATTACTCGGACTTGATGTATCATCCTTCTCCTCTTCCTCATCGCTGTAATTACAGGGATCGATTCTTCTTCTTTTGAAAAAGAAGTTATTATTTCCATCAGAACCTGATTCTGCCATGTTATGATGCACTAAAACGCAAGCTACTTCTTCTTTCTCGGTCGTTTTGCTTTCCATATAGGTCCTGTGTTATTGTTTCGATATAAAATAATAAGTACGCGATCAAACATTCTCAGCATTGGAAAATTGTAGAGATATCCCTAAAATGATGGTTAATTGAAAACAGCATATATTCTGAAGAGAAATTAATAGTAAAAGCAGCGTGTTGAAAATATTTAATACATATGAGCGAAGCAGATGTTAAAAAGTTTGTTAATAACGCTAGAAAGACGTTGACGGACGCTCAACTTTTATGTTCAAGTGCTAATCAAAGGATTGTAGACATTAAAAGAAAGTTATCATCCTGGCAGCTGAGTGTTTCGAAACTCAATTTCTTGATAGTCGGTTTGAGAGAACAAGGAAAGTTCCTTTACGTGACCATATTAAAGGGAGGCATTGGAAAGAAACTAATTCAGAAACAATGGAATCAAATTGTCTTAGTGGCCCTGGTGGATGAAATGAAGTATTGGCAGTACGAAATCACTACGAAAGTAGCCAGATTGGATGGTATAGTAAATGAGCTAAATGTGACAGATAAAGATGATAATGATCTTCCCAAATTAGGAGATTACATCTCCAGGGAAAACATCAACTTATTGAATGAAAAATTGAAGGAAGTGCCTGTGATTGAACGTCAGATAGAAAATATTAGACTTCAATACGAAAACATGGTTAGAAAAGTTAACAGGGATTTGATTGAAACTAAACTAGCAGACATAATACGAACATTTCAAAGTAATTTCGGCATAGATAAGTCAACGGAGACAGATGTGGCGGAACAATTTAGTAGAGAACTAACTGATCTCGAAAAAGATCTAGTGGAGATTATGAACTCCCTTACACAACATTTTGATAAAACACTATTATTACAGGACAAAAAAGTAGGCAACGAAGAACGTGGAGACCTGTTTAAGGTGGTACAGGGCGATGATCAAGAGTTATACAACATAACTAAGACTTTACATGAAATAATCAATGATGTGGACAAGACAATACTCAATTTAAATCAATTCCTGCAAAAAAAAATGGATGAAAAGGCTGAAATACACAACGGGGTCTCTGAAATCATAAATGATTTCAACAGAAACTTGGAGTATTTGATAATCTTCAAAGATATTTCAAATCTCATCGATACCTTCAAAAATTCCTGTACACAAGATATTCAGATAACAAAAGAACTTTGTGAATTTTACGATAGTTTCGAAAAAAGCTACTCTAACTTGGTTTCAGAAGCGAAAAGGAGAAGGGAAGTGGCAAGTAAAATGGAAATTATATTGAAAGATTGCGAGAAACAATTGCAGGATTTGAATGCTCAAGACCAGAAAGAACGTCAGAACTTCATAGCTGAAAATGGAACTTATCTTCCAGAGACAATATGGCCTGGTGAAATTGACGATTTTTCCTCCTTGTACACTATAAATTACAACGTCAAGAATTCTTGAAATGAAGAAAACTAATACAGCGATGTCAGATGAGTTGGAATATATCATAGAACAAAATTTTGTTAGTTTTGAATCAGAAGTATCTAAAAGAGAATTGAAGCACATATTATAATTTTTTTCTCTCTTAAAGTAGCATTTTATACAGTATGCTCTCATTTAGTTGTAATTTAATTGAGTTTAGCTCTAATTAGTGTAGTTATAAGCAGTGTAATAGATGAATGAATAAATGATTAGATATGTATATTCTATAATGTGTTAACAATTTGTGGCACTTTTTATTCCAAATGCGAAAAATCATGCTTGTGTTGGGGTTCTGTACTGGGATTTGGCTGTGACCCCGCTAAAAAGGTGCTAGAAGTCGTTGAACCAATTCCACTTTTATTTAAACTACTCGTGGTAGACGAGTGAGACAATGTTCTCGATAAATATCTTCCAAAAAGTAAGCTGTTGGGACCAAATGAGTCGCTGTGTTCCAGTACAAACTGGCTGTGATTAGAGCCAGAGGCTTGGTGGTCCCTGCCCGTCAAGCTAGCTTTTTTCGAAGTGTTTCTGTGCAAAATTATTCGAGCCGCCATCTTTTGATCCCGGCCACGAATGGCCTCATTGTTAGTGCGGCCGTATCTCTCTATCTCTTCCGCAAAATTCTCTTCGAAAAGTCTCACCAGAAGATCATGCGATGGCTTTAGTTCCTTCGAAGGCAATAACTCAGCATGTAACGCCAGGCAGCGACCTAGTACCGCAACAAGTTCGTCGAAGGCTAGCGTTAGTCTCGCCAAATCCTCAGCACTGAACTCCTTGGATGTAGGATTTCCTAGAAACGCCTTATACTGTGATATACCTCCATTAATCGGTGCTGATATTGTACCAGTAATATTTGTCGAAAGTTCGCTAAATAGATCGTTCACATCGCCGTGGTCTTTTAAAGTTTTATGGCACATGTTTTCAAGCCCATATAGTTCTTGTATCTTGACTTGCAAAGAGCGAATTGCGTTTTCAAGCGGTGAAAGCTTTTTCTTGGTGACTTTGACAACTTCTGATCTGTTCATCAGTGTTGGGAATGTGTTTGTCGTATGATAGGTATACTCCTCCACCCACAAATCGGTAACACCCTTTGCTCCTGGAAGACGTCGAGAGTTACTGAAGGTCCTCAGGTTTCTATTCTCGATATACATGCGTACTTTATTGTTAATTGAGCTTTTTCTGTCGCTACTGTTGTAATTATCGGAGATACTTAAACAGGGTTCGACAGAAGCCACATGAATGTATTTACCCATGGGAGGATTCATTAATAACATATCTACTTCTTCTTGAGAGTGCACAATGTTTGATCCATGGTAGCTTCTTAAAAGCCTATCGTGCATGGATGTTATGTGTTCAAAAGGGAGGCCTTCGAAAATAAATGATTTATTTCTCAAAGACTTTGGGAAGCCGAATCCCATGAAAGAAACTTTGAAATACGTTGGAACCAATCTATCAATAGATTGCAATCTAGTGTAAATACCAGCTATTTGGTCATACACAAAAGCCAACCCATTTAAATCATAGTTGATCTCGTCGTAAGCTTTTACTAAGTCCTTGTATACCGCTAAAGCTTTTTCTGGTTTTTGACCCCTCGAAAAGTTTCTTGCGGATTCCTTTAAAAGATACTCCTTCCTTTCAAATGACGACTGCTCTGGTAATGGCGGGAAAGATATTGCTTCAAGAGTATCATTAGAGTCCCATGCGTATGTACCTGCCAAAAGTTCCAGACTTAAGGCAGCCTGAACAAAGTCCTTTTTCTGGACAAAATGAATAAAGAGATCGTAAATCATTTTATGGAAAGATTCAGGCCTGTTCGCTTCTAACAAATACTCAAACATCTCTATGTGACGCGCAGTTCGATCGTCATCAAATTCTTCTTGATTAGGAATTTTGTAGATTTCATTTACAATGTGCAAAAAACCAAGCAGATCTTTTAAGAAGTCCATACAAGCAGGGAAAAATGTATCTGACTCAGGAACGTGTATCATGAAAAATAAGCAAGAAACAAATCTCTCCAGTTCATAGTCATTCAAGCGAAGCTTCCCTATTTGATATGCACTGAATAGCTCCGGAATACATGAATTCACCGCTGGCTGTAGGGATCCAAATATCCTCCAAAAGTTTAACCCTAGTCCCCATAATATTTTACAACAAATTCGGGTGGCATCAATATGCCTATGAAAGCCAAAAATGAAAATCTCACGTATTAAGTATTGATTGTGAACGAACAGTTCAAATTGGCAATCACTTAAGGCCCCTAAACCATATTTTTTAGCATAGCTGGCATTATAATGCCCAAAGGCTAAAGCATCCCAACAGTCATTTAGTATATATGCTGAGATCTTCTTTAGGTCACCCGATATCAAATAAACTGCTTTGCGCGGTGTAATAGCTAATTTTGTTAAAGACGCACTTTTGTGATTTGAAACAAGTAATGTTACCTTGACGTATTCTGACCAAAGCCGCATGTCAATCCGCTTCTCAGACTGACTAGATAAAGAAGCTGAGTTATTTTCGATGATGTAGTCCTTGCATAAATTAAGCAGCACTAAGGAAGTTCTTCCTAACAAAGCGGATACACCAAGCCACTTCATCCCTGGGAACCAATCTTGTTTGAAAAACAAAAAAATTGTCTTAGTTATTGTGTAAACATGTTCGTTCGTCAAATTTTGTAAATAGAAGATGGATTGAAAAAGAGTGTCTTTATCACACAAGCTTACAATTTCCTTGAATGATTGGTATGAGGCAAATGAGCATGATGCAATTTTTGCTATTTCACAGATTATAATAGCCAGTTCAAGAAGAACTTCTACAATTACTTCATCATTCACGATTGAATCGACGGGAATGTATTTGCACGGTACCACATTGGGAAAAAGCATGGTAAAGACTCTTCGAGGCCTCATTAAACGTGCTTTCTTACAGTACCTTCTTAAATGAATAAAGGACTTACATAGATATGGTAACAATCTTATCAAGTTCCTCTGCAGTATATCAAATTTGTAGTCCTCGATTATTGTTATCAAAATGGAATTAGCTAAGCGCAAGGATTCTATATGAAAGCGTTTTTCCTCATCTGGAGCATATGGTATGAGCACCCACTCAAGAGATTTAGATAAAAATCGTAACCTCAATTTATCTAAAGACTCCGCAGCGAGTAAGTACTTTTGCAAAATCTTCTTCTTGATTAACTTCAGAAGACAAGTAAACTTTGCATTCAAATACTCTTCTTCTCTGACTGAGAGAGTTTTGGAATATATTCTTTGAACCTTTTCTTTATCTTGACAACATTGAAATATTTCAATTGCAAAACGAACCAAATCTTCCACGTCACAATGATTAGTCATGGTCTCTATCATAAAAGGAAGGCTTTCTATTAATAAAATCTGATCCACCACAATTGCCTCATCAGAAAGCATCAAAAATTTGTGCAAGCTTTCAAAAAATCCGTTGAAATTAGGCATTTCATCTGAGTGAGACGATCCGATTGCCAGTACCATTAGATATAGAATGGTTCGACAAACGGCTGTTCCTGTTCTAGTCCAGGAAGAGTGACTTTTATCGAAAACAATTGTCACGTGTTTTATTAGTATTGATGCAACATTAGGGCATTCTAGCTCTCTTGACAAAACTTTTTTGTACAACCTGTTGAACCAATATCTAGCATTTTCTCGCTGGGTTAACATTAAATTCAGAAACTTCACAAATTCACTGAATAAAATGTTGGGTAAACTTGAAGAAAGACCCTTCTTATCGATGGCTTCATTTACGAACTCGAGAAGAAACAAATAGTGCGCTAAAATGGTGTCAAAATGTTTTAGTAGATCGTTGAATGAAATGCTATTTAGATTACTCAGTGTAACTGCAAATTGCATTTTGAGCTTTGGGTCGAGTTCAACATCCTTGGTTTGGAGGATTAAGAAATCTGCAATGGCTGGATTAATATTATATTTCCGGCCAAAATACGATGCCTCAAGTTCTAAATGAATCAAGGGCACCGAATTAGACGACATTATCTGAAATATAGTACCTTTTCTATATTCTATAATTTCATTCTTTTTCTTGATATGTATATTTGATTTTGCCATTAGAAATCCGTTTAAATATATGAGTACCCTTAAAGTTTCGTCCTCGTTCATATTCTCTACACCTTCTATTCTAATTGATTCGCCTATGCTCTCGTTTGGACGTACTGAAACAAATTTCCAGTTTCCTGTTCCCTCTTCAAGTTTGTTTTTGCAAAACTTTACGTTTTCATTCCTACAAGATATTTGAACGGTTACATTTTCTATATTTGTATCAGCCGTTGCAAGTCCGCAAAGAGACACTCTCCCCAAATTCAAATAAATTATTTCTGCTTGACTAAACATGGTGTCATAAAAATATGTGGGGATACTTCTTATGGGTACTAATGATGTGGAAAGTAATTTCTCTGCTTCTTCTTTGCCTATGACTTCCTTAACAGTCACCGATAATGAAACCGCTCTGGGATTAACGAAGATTCCTTCCGAAGAATCTTTTATGATCTTATTTATCAAATCGCCCCAACCTAGATCTGTATCCTTTGAAGGGTTGTAGTATTGACTAGAAGCTGAAGAGTCAGAGCTATAAAGATAAAGGTTAAATCTGTGGGCTTTATTTGCAACAGATGGACCATTATAGAATTTGAACACCGGAGATATATCGATCACTCCCGCGGCCAAGCCCTTTTTTACATGACCAATCTTGCTTTCAAGAAGCGAATTGAATGGAGAAAATGAGGAATGTGGATTTGGCTGTTGGGTGGATATGTTGTATGATGAAATTAATGGAGGGTTTTTTGTTTCAATTGCTACTGATTCCTTCAGAACTACCACCAGGTATATCTTATTTTTCTGAACTATTGTCTCTAAAATGCTTTTAAATAGCATTGCAGGAATTTCGTCTAACGCAGATTCCATATTTGACGACTTTGTCATGGTGAATGACTCAGTGAGCACATCTTTTTGGGTCCTCAAGTATACACAAATGGAAAGCTCTTGGTATTTGGGATTCGATATGGATGGATCCCACGCCAGATCTTTTAAGTTAACCAAAATGCTTGATCTAACGGTACCGAATATTCCGTTGGATGAAGATTCACCCTTTGGCTCTACCGCAGCTACCATAGGGAAGTTATTAGTTAGGCCGCAAAGCATTGAAGATGATACCAAAATCCTTAGTTCATCGATATCGTACGAAAGCAATTCACCAGTACTTATATCTCTGGCGAAGATTCCTTCAAAGCCATATGGATCAGGGTTTCTTGGGGTAGAATTGGCAATGAGTTTATTTTTCCTATATGTGGAAGACAAAAACTTTGCAATTTTCGTTCTCAAGGACGTTGCTTCTCTTATCAAATTGATTTTTTCGGTTTCTGTGGTCAAATCCATTGACAACCTAAATCGTATAGTGTCCAAATCATAATACAACTTTATCATTTTCCTGTATATCGTAAACTCCCCAATTGAATACATCGAATAAACATGCGAAGAAATAAGAGATAGCATAGGACCCATTTCATCCTTAAAGGGTCTTTTTTGATATCTGAAGAAAGGAAACGGAGGTCTCGGTACTTTTTTTGGCTTACCAGTGGATATATCATCGGTAGAACTAACATATAGGCTGTCACAAAATGAGCGAGACTCGCATTCTTTACTAATCAAGGGTTCAAAATCATCCGCACTCGGTGCTTTGAAAAATGGCATGGTGCTGACAGCTTTTTCAGCTTCGAAGTGAACAAATTTTCTTGGAAAGATTACTACTTTTGGTTTTACATCTGGTAGAACATCATTTGCTGAATTCATATTCGATATAAATTCCTCGGGAAAGGGTCGCAAACATTGGTACGCCCTGCACCACTTCTTATCCATGGATTCTTCGAAAACGTAAACTTCTGCGCCCACGTATACATTCGCATAATTGCTACTTTCATATACCAGTTCAGGATGCCTCTTTAGGGGAAGAAATGATTTAACAAGCACCCCATATATTAGCCGATCCGTGGGCAGCCAGCGCTGGGAATCTTGTTGCGACATTGTGACAGTATTTTCCCTGAATGGAAAATCTTCTATTCTATTTGGGTAATATATTACCCTTTCAAACCTCGATTGAGCACTTGTAGACCAGAACAGTAACCAAACTTGTTATTTCAACGTATTGGAAGACTCTTATTTCCTCTAGTCATCCTCTCCCTGACATTGTATTATTGATGCATTTCAATGATAATTTCTTCGTACCTTGTGATATATGTTTACCGAGGTGGCGAAAGCTTGAATTAATTAGTGTATGATAATGACTAGACGTTAGGCTCCATAAGGGGTTTTGCTACAGCTATGTAAGTAATTAATTGGGTTTAGTTTCATAATATAGTACCGAGGAGTATGAGTTCAACCGTGATCAAGTTTAGGGCCGGTATCTGTGAATATAACGAAGAGTCACGCCTATGTACACCAATCCCAGTTCAGGGTGAGGTTGAGATTAAACCAAATGAAGAAGAGGAATTGGGGTTCTGGGATTTTGAATGGCGTCCCACGGAAAAGCCAACTGGGAGAGAACTGGATCCTATTTCTTTAATTTTGATTCCCGGGGAGACAATGTGGGTTCCAATAAAATCTAGTAAAAGTGGCAGAATATTTGCTTTAGTCTTCTCTTCCAACGAAAGATACTTCTTCTGGCTGCAAGAGAAAAGTCCAGGTAATTTGTCTCTGAACGAATTGAACGCTAAAGATAAAGAGGTTTACGAAAAAATGACTGCAGTGCTGAATAATGGTGGTGAAAGCGATAATGAGGAAGAAAGTCATGACGAAAAGCAAAAGATACAAGATGTAGATGTAGATGTCGATGTCGACATGCAAGATTAGATCGAGGTTCGAGCATGTTTGATAAGAAGCTCGAACAGTAAAATTAATGTCGGTACATTTGGTTTTTGAGCACCTATAGGAAAATACGAAACATAGTATAGTGATGAAAGTGGTCTTTACTTTGGCCATTGGAAGGTATCTTGTGTTTCCTATAAATATGTATGTACAGTCTATACTTTGAAATGAGTCCAAATATTGCAGCATATCAGCGAGATTCCCATCTCACCGACCAGCTTAGTTTATCACCAGCCTTGAATGGAACAACACTCGTTTCTTTGCCGTCACTTATAAACTGAGGAACCACCTGTTCACATTTGAATAACAAGACCTTTTCAGTAGAAGTCAATTCGCTATCTTTTACTTCATAGAAGGAAATTCCAAAGTCAGAAACAAAGCCTTTTAAATTATTCAAAGCATTTTGCTCTTCGAAAAGTTGTGCGACATAAGGAATCGCAAAGGATTGTGAGTAAATCCCTGCGCAAACACCCATGTATTTGGCCTTATTTTGTACAGGATGAGGCGCTGAGTCAGAACCAAAGAAAAAATATGGCTTACCTGATACTGCAGCTTTGATTAAAGCTTTCTTATCATTTGGAAGTTTTGCAACAGGCTTGCAAAAATTCACTGGATTGCCAGCCCAATCGTCAATTGTTAAGAATAAGTGATGTGCCGTCAATGTAGCAGCAACCTTTACGTCGGAAGCATTCTTGACATTCTTGTTTATATCCTCAATGGTTTTTATGGCAGCCTCGCTGGTGCAGTGCTCTAAAATTATCTTCAAGTTTGGAAAGTCATTGTGCAACTTTCTCAAAGCAGGCAAAAAGGCCTCTTCTGCGTTTAATACATGAATAGCTTCTTCGTCTCCTTCGTGAACAGAAGGTTTTTCCCCATGTAAGTTTAGTACGAGGTGCTCCTCCTCCATGGCCTTAAAAATTGGGTAGAATGCGCTGAAATCATTTGGATCAACCCCGGCAGCTGAATTTGTTGTTACTCCCGCTGGATAACACTTTACCCCACGAATTGCACGTTTCTGAGCAGCTTCATGAATCAAATCTGGATTCAAGTCTTTAGAAAGGTAAAAACTCATCAAAAAGGTGGTCTTTGGAGCCAACTTTTGCAGAGTTTTCTTGTATTCAATTACTCTATCCAATGTTGTAATTGGAGGCTGTAAATTTGGCATGATGTAAGCTACTGAAACCCCACCATCTCTAATTTTGGGTGTGACCAATTCACACATGTCGCCTTCTCTTACATGAACATGCATATCACATGTCACGCCTAAGTTTATTTCTTGCACCATATTTACGTCGATATTAGGTATACGGTGTGCTAACATCTTTTAGCCTCGATGAGTTTAATCTTTCAAAAGTGTTATCTCTTCTTATATGCCTCTTCTCTGCCGATGCCGACTCACCGGGAATTCCCGAATGATGAAATCTGACTCTGCAGAGGGCTATATCATAATGGAAGAAAAAGAACTTGACGCCACAAAGAGGACAATTGAACCAGTGTCATGCACATGTATGAGCATCTAATGGTTCTCGCAGAAGAATCATCAAAAGACTACGTCGAATGTTTTTATTTCCTGGATTGACAGCCCAAATTTTGCTGAAAATGGATACCAAAAAGGTTGGGATGAGACTTTCTCCTTCTTGAGCACATACTCAGCTGCTATAAATCGAACAAAATGCAAACGAAAGGGCATTCTTTCTGTTGATCGTAAGGCAGCATTCATGTGCGCGTATGTAGTCTGTTGAAACATGTTGACTGAAATAAAAGTGAATACTGTGATGATTGTTCGGGTTTCATTTTTTGATAAAGGCAACATTAGGTATAAAATACACTAAAATTTATCAATCGGTATGTTCCAGCTCCCACTATTACAGTTGGATTTTGCATTGGCCCCGTAATTTACGTCATCTCTCAGACACCGTATAAGATTGTTGGAACATTATTCAACTATCCATCCGTTACTAGTACAGCTGATTAATACGTTCATTCATGTAAGTAGAAGATTATCATGCACGTGTTAAGAAGACGACAAAATTATCAGACCATCGAATATAGTGGAAACTGAAGCGCAAGGTTGATAATGCAATAGGATCAATGAATAACGACGTATAAAATGAAGGAAGAAATAAGAATAAGATTATGTAAAATTGTCGATCCCCTTTCGTGGATTCCTAAATCCATGAGGAGAACTTCTAGTATATTCTATATTCATAATATTATTAACTTTACCAAAAATGGAATTCCAACAAATGTCACAAGATTTTACTGGCTAGTAATATAGTATGAGGAAGGCCTGTTTTTCTTTACAGTAATACTAATTATCAACATGTTCTATAGAGGTTTTCATTAGATCCGTGATAATATGGCCACCAATTCTATTTCCTTATACCATTTGAAGATGTCGTGCAACATTGTCACGCAGCGAACTACTTATCCAAGTATTATAGGAACTTCAGATCTAAACTTAAACTTGTTCTTCTATTTCTATATATCTAGTCCGCATTGTAGTTTCCTACAATACTGCTATTTATATATGTGGTCTGCTATTACTGCTTTGGACCGTGTGTCTTCGTCCGTTTCAGATGCAGCTAGCAATTACCCTTTTAAGTAACTGCTAGTGTTTCATCTGCGACATGTGTTACTTTTAACGTAAGGTCCTGAGTTGTCAACAAAGACAAACATCAGAAATAGCGGAGGGTTGGCCGAGTGGTCTAAGGCGGCAGACTTAAGATCTGTTGGACGGTTGTCCGCGCGAGTTCGAACCTCGCATCCTTCAGTACTTTTTCTTTTTGCCGAATATTTAAGAAATCAGTATGGTTTGTATTAACTGGATTTTAAGAGAATGAAGAGAAAGACCGTGGGGTCTTCCCTTTTATTCAGCTAGGCAGAACATGAAATTTTAATGATTTCAAAAATCATTATATTCTCTTCCTTAGTTTCTTCATTCTTTTCATGACAATCTATAATTTAAAAAGGTAAGTAGTCAATCTAAATGACGGTGGTACAAGTTATACAAGGATCGCATGGTGAGAGCGTTGAGTTATTACTGTTTAGAGGATATGATTTTTTCCACGATTTTTAGCGTTTCATCTGCATCAGAATTATCAATTTGAGATTTCTTAGCATAATCAGGGCTCTCTAACTTCTTTCTTATAGCCTCATCAAGCTGTGTTCTCAATTCCTTAATCAATACACCATTTTTACACCAGGTCCTAATTGGGAGCCAATTATCGACAATTATTCCTGGCGAATGAACAGAACCCCCAACATCGTAAGAGATTGCCCCTCCGAATAACAACAATGACAATGTAGTAGTTGGGGTCAAATCTCTCAAGTATAGCTTATTAGTGACCTGAGATGTGGTGAATAAAACAAATGGATATCTTACAATAGTTGGTATTTTGGACTGTTTGGAAATTGGACCTTCCACTTCTGAAAGTAATTTTGCGTCTTCCAGATTTACTGAATTGGTTGAAAATAAAACAGAACTTGGATGAATGAATGCCCTGGTAGCGGGCAAAGATAAATTTTCCAATTCAACTTTTTGTGTTCCGTGCAAATTGTTTGTTTTGAATTCCTCCAATTTGTCTTGATATTCTTCATTTCTGATCCAGTATTTGATCATTTTGGCTTCAGGATCTTTTTCAATAGCACCAGAACTTGTTGATAAATATTTCACATCTGGTAACTGTACCCTCGCCACGTGTGGATAGAACGCACCGGTCAGAATGGCTCTTAATATATCAGAATTTTTCTCGTTCCTATTCAAATTAGAGGATTTTCCTGCTCTGTAGTTCATCGGTAGAAATCCCACGTCCTTCAAGATAGAGTAATATTGGGCTATTGATGATTTAATCTCATTAATTTTGTTATATGAGAGTAAATGATCTTTGGCGTATTTTCTTTTAATAGTTGGATCTTCGATTTGCAAATAATCTCTGACTATTTCCAATACTGCAAACAAATCCCCACGATTTTCATATTGAGATAGCAGATTCTTTATTTTGTCTCTATTTTCAAAGCCTCCGATGAAGGGAAAAGTACCAATACTGAGTATCGAAACCAGTAAAACACAAATGTCCGTACATCCAAATAGAATACCATAAATTAGCAATTTACCATGTTTACTGTCCATAACGGGCATCAAACTAATGAATTGACCTAATTGTGTGAGCGAACTGTCGAACTCGTCTACAAGTCCTATTGTAGTTAACATCCTTTCTGCCTTTTGCAGGGCTGGCAAGGGAGGGGCATCTAGAGCAGTACTCAAAAAAAATTTGACGTTATTTATGCCCATGGCTTTAACAGATAAATAAAGAGATTCTAATGGAATTCTTTTAATCTCTGGAATTGGCATTGATATCATGTCATTTTCGTATAAGCTTTTAGAAAATAACTTGTACGATAAACCTGCACGCACTCTACCAGCACGGCCTCTACGTTGTTTAACTTCAGCTTTTGAAATAAATGACTCAATTAGTTTTGTAGTGTTGTCCTTTGGATTGTAGAACACTGACTTGGCACGACCTGTGTCAATAGTGGCAACACAGTCATCAATAGTAATAGAAGTTTCGGCAATATTTGTAGAAATAACAACCTTCCTCTTCCCGTGGTATTTTTTGAATACTCTTTTTTGATCCTCAGGTGTTAAAGCTGAATGCAAGGGTAATATTACAAATTTTGCTTCGTTCGTTTTACCAGATAGCAATTTACAGCACTTGTTAATCTCGCCTACACCAGGTAAGAAAACAATGACGGAACCATTGTTGTTAGTTTCCTCTAAACGTTTATCCACATGTTTAACGACTTGGCAGATCAGATCATAATTGATTTGCCCGGATGTAAAAAATTTAGAATCTGCCCTGGGTTTTAGACATTGGTCGTCATCGGTCCTTCCATCAGCAGCATCATCATCATAAGATAGGAACTTCTCTCTTTTAATTTTAAAATCCAAAGTATCCAAAATATCCTCTAAGAAATAATCTGTGATTGGAAAAGTGCGTCCTTCTATATGACATGTAGCTAATCCAGGGAAGAATTTCTTGAATAATTCAACATTGACAGTAGCACTCATTAGGACAATCTTCATACCATGGACTTTGCGCAAGAGATTTTTCATCAATGTTACTATCAGATCAGTATCAATAGAACGCTCATGAACTTCGTCGATGAGAACAATTGTATTCTCCAGCATAGTTCTGGCGTTTTGTAACAATCTAACGAGAACACCTGTGGTCATGAACTTGATGCGTGTGCATTCTTTAGTCTTATTGACACCTCTTATAACATAACCTATCTCATTACCACAAGGTACACAGCGTTCATCAGAAACACGTTCAGCAAGCCCAATGGCGGAGATTCTTCTAGGTTGCGTACATACAATTTTAATTTTGCCGAAATCTCCTTTTTCCTTTTGTAAAAAATCTAAAACAAATTGAACAACCTGAGTAGATTTACCTGAACCTGTTTCACCGGTAATCAATACAACCTCATTTTTATTGATGAGATCTATAATAACACTTTGCTTTTTCCAAGCAGGTAATTGTTGTCTGACTAACTGCATGTTTTTGTATTCCGAACTTTCAGTTCTTTGGATGTACTCTTCCTTTAGACGACATAGCATATCTTCGGATATGGTATTTTTAGCAAATCTCCTTGAGTTAGCATTATTTCTGTTTGTCCTATCGTTTGGCCTGTTTCTTTGACTGATTGTACCCTTCAAATCTGACTCTGAAACAAGCGGACCAGGGTTATCGATTATTGTAGATATATTATCTTTTAGCCATTCATAGATATGATAAACCAACATGTCACCTATTAAGTTGGCTTCTTTGAGATAATGCAATAACTTCGTTAGTGTTTGCTTCTTGATATAGTCAGGTAACTTGTAGTTTTTATCAAAAGTCGACACTATAATGCCTGGCAAGGACGCAGGATAATTTTTTGTTCTATATACTTTCAATTTTATTTTCAGCTTTCCAATTAGATCAAGTGTATAATGAGAATTTTCTTTGCTGTCTATCACGCAGTCCTCGTAAACACTCTCTAGACTATCCAGCTCTTGATTCCAACATTCTATTGATTCAGCTTCGGGCACTTCTTCGTTTGGACCATCTTCTAAGGTTGGCAAACATTCCCTCGTCAAAAACCCAGCTGTCTCATTTTCATTCATGTTATTTTCTTGTAAAGCCAACAGAGCTTCATCTGAAGAAACACCAATCTCTGTTAATCTCTCAACAATCATTCTAGTTGATAAGGGTAAATTCGATATTTCTACTTTGTTTTTGGTATCTCCTTTCTTTTTATGAAAGAATGGTGGTAAATCATCTTCAGGCAAATTGAATAATAGGAAAGACAACGGATCTTTATAAAACATAGCCTCCTCTATGTGCTTTGGCCTAAATTGTAGAGTTAAAAGCTTTGCCTTGAGCTGCTGCCGATCCTCAGCGGTTGCTTCATTGGTATGAGTGAGTTTTTTACTTTGCCAATCAATTTTAACCTTCAATGAAGTTTCTATTAGTTGCCGAGAAGATTCATCAAGGTCAACGAAAATAGAATTCTCCCAAACCTTCTTTGGAAACTTTACTAGTGAAGGTTGGTTTGAGTTTTTATGGGACATTAACTTGCTCTTGCTCTCTTTCAGATTTTTCTTGGAGGAAAGCCCACTACGACTAGATGAAATAGTCCGTCCAACTTGCTCTTTCTGCGCTTGGTTATTCTGTGCCAATTGTTCCTTTTCACGTTGGAGTTTAAGCTTCCTATCCTCCAACGCTGTCTTGAAGGGGTCAAGGTCGAATAGTTTATTTATACGCCTTTCGTCTCTTTTCAGATTTTCTTTGCGAAAATCATCAAGAGCATACCACGTCTTTTTATGGTTTGGCGGAAGCATCATATGCAGGTTAGTGTTATATGCAATACGATATAGCGCAATAGTAGAGGCCATGTGTCTAGCTTCAACTGGAGTTTCTTGCGGAATTACAAAGCCTTTTCCTGCACTTTTGTCATAAGTTGGGTCGCTCATTCTTGCAGTCAATGTTTCTTTCGTCTTTGGATCAGTGAAGGACAAAACAGCAATGGCAATGAAGCCCTTTTCACCGATTTTCTTCATATCGTATTCTACCTTATTCCATTTTCGTTTCTGGCATGTTTCGTGCAATATTGTGTGAGGTAATTTACCTGTCCAGCTCGCTGTGGATGTTACCTTTGCCCTATTATTTTGTTGCTTGGTCTTTTTATCATCATCTGGTTCTGCTTCTTGTCCCTTCTTTCCCTTTGTCTTCTTTTTGCCAGTAGCAACAGAAATGTCATCAACTGGGGTCGAACTTTTCAAGCTATTCTTGTTTTTTTTAGCCATTTAGCAGTTCAAAATTGAATGAAAATGGCTTTGCGTAAAATATATATCGAAATATTATTGCGAGTCTGCTATTCAGCTAGTTTTCCTATTCGTAAATTGAATAATAATGTGTAGCTTTTTGCTTCTGCCAATAATTTTTCAACTCATCGAACATTGAGACGGTTAACCGGAAACGCAATATTGTTTTCCAAACATAAGGATGAAAATTTCAATTGACAAGGTTAAAATAAAGCTCTCAATCTCAGCGTACACTCCGCGACTTTCTATTCGAATCTCCTAACTATATCACAGGTTAATTAATAACATTACTAGGATCATAATCTGGGGTACAGCAGGTTCAAGAAAAAAAAATGGCAAGTTCATTGGAAAGACTAAGAGAACATTTGAAAGATGGTGATAAATTGACGTTAAAAGATAGTGAAGGACAGTATACTGAAGACATTACGAGTGCGACAGTGGTGCAGATTTTATCTAGTGATGGTAGCGTTCAAGAAACTTTTCCACTAAATGAAGAAACGGAAATCGAGATTGATGGCTCAAGTGTACAGTTGCGAATAATCGTCCATTGTTGGTTAAATAAAGACTCTAGCGCCGCTAGCTACTTAGCTGATTGTCAGAATAAGCAATTGACCAATGTTTCATTTTTGCAAAGAACAGATTTAATAAACTGGTTGTCTGGAAATACAAAGTCATCACAATATCTGAAAGCACCCAACCAGAATGGCCAAACGCTCGGTAAAGAAATCACGACTGATAATGAAAATAAATCCTCAATAGATGGTTTACCGAGCACCAAATCAACTACTTCGGGGTCTGCTGAAACTGATCATGAAATATCAGATCCAGTTATGGTGGAAACAATGAAACATGAACGTGTGTTACTTGATCATAATTCGGCATTGCGCGGTGGTAGGCCGATCGATTTTGGCTATCTTATAAAAGATGCGGAGTTAAAATTAGTACAATCGATTAAAGGATCATTACGTGGATCTAAATTGCCTTCCGGCAATAAAGGTGCCCACAGCCGTGTCTCTAAGACGGATGGTTCATCCAGCGGCCCTCGAAAGGATCCAATCATTTTGATTCCTTCAGCCGCATCATCAATTTTAACTGTTGCAAACATAAAACAGTTTTTGGTGGATTCAAAGTATATGAATCCTCGTGATTTACCATCAGCGCCAAATGGGTTGGTTAACATAGAGAAGAAATTTGAACGTATATCCAGACCGATCAGATTCATCGTAGTCGACAATACAAGGATGTTTACTAAGCCAGAATATTGGGACAGGGTCGTTGCCGTTTTCACTACTGGCCATACTTGGCAATTCAATAATTATCAATGGAATTCGCCACAAGAACTGTTCCAACGTTGCAAAGGATATTATTTTCATTTTGCTGGTGATTCCGTGCCACAACATGTGCAGCAGTGGAACGTAGAAAAAGTTGAACTTGACAAGAACAAAAGATTTAAGGATGTGGAAGTGGTCCGTTATTTCTGGCATAGTTTAGAAAAGGAGCTTATTTCAAGAGGATATCGCTGAAAGAGGAAAAAGCAAGAGTTGTATCTTAAAATTATAAAATGCTGGACTGAAAGATTGTTTCCATTTCAGTTTTGTAATATGCGTTACGTTATTGTTGTTATTTATGTAATGAAGTAAAGTTATCTCACCCCATATACACATATGCGTAGTATATTTGTATAGGAAATGTAGCATCCTGGGCGGGCAACGACCATGCGTTCGTTATTCAAATATGCGAGGGCCAACAAGAGTTTTTATAGTAGTAAATTCCACTCAGCTGTTTGTCTATCAATAAGTCACCCTCATCAACACAATTTTGCAAGACCTCCATAAGAATACCTAAGGTCCAGTTTGATTGTGAATTATTGGAGCTCAGAATTTGTGTTAATCCCAAAAGGTCAGAACCAGGATTCTCACCAATCAAATCTACCAATTTGTCTTTCACGACATCAAACTTTTCGCTCGTTAAACACAAAATTCTCTTGTTTACTTTCACCAATCTCAATTCGTTTAAACCTAGATGTTCAAATCTTTCGCATGCCTCTCTCATTTCCATGGGAGATATGAGTCCGGTGCCTATACGCATGGATTTATTGTACATTGCATATAGATCTACCAGGGTTATAATCATATAGTTAGTAATATTGTCGTCATTGTTCAAGTCTTTAAATTCGGATAGCGTAAACTCGTAAATTTCCCTTGCAATTTCATCCAAAAACAATTCCTTATTTAAGAATTTCTCTCTGTCAAGAATCAAGAGCGGCCTTTTCGTTTTTGATTCATTTACGATCAATTCGTCCTGGAAGTTCGTTATTGTTTTTTTCATAGTCATATTGCTGTTTTTGTATAATCTCTCAATGCTGGTGGCCAATGACATCAGCTTATTCAAGTCGGTCAACGCATTGTTGAATAGAATATCATTATTCAAGAGCTGGTTTTCTCTAGATTTCTCTAAGCTGGCTATGCCAATTCTGTTCAAACTGGTTTCTATAAACGGGATACTACTATCATAATCGTGGCCGTTCGCCTCCTTTGTCATATCTACACCATTGACGGACACCACATTTTGATTGAAAATATGTCTATTCTTCTTATTGAGTATATTTTCCAGAGCCCTCTCAGTGGCTTGCGAAAACAAAACACCATCGGATTTACGAAAGCTCAATTGCGCGAATGCTGTGGGTGTTGTTGTCAACGACAAAGACGATGACCCCGAGTTGGAGCTCTTATTTTTGCCCAACGAATGTTTTTCTAACTCGATATGGATTCTAGAATCATGAAGGTTTTTCAGCCTGCTCAGTTTTGATCGTACCTTGGACGCATTGGGCAACCTGTGGCCGCAAATTTCGCAATTTCCTATTTGAGGATGATTGACAAACGTACAAGCGGGACAAACATTTTCAGAGCTCGACGCAGGTTTGCCATCAAACTTTGATTTTTGCTCCGCCGTATTGGAAGAATTAATGGAAGACTTGGTCAATTCATAGTCCGCTGTCACGCCGCAATTGATACAAATGGGCGCAGGCAGAGTGTCCGCAGTAAATTCCCCCTGAGTTTCGTTCGAGACCATGCAAATGGGGCAAACCCACGTGGAAACAACGTTGGAGTTTGCTGCATTGGCAACCTTCTCCAGCGCGTCTCTACTAGAGAAGTTCTTGAAGAACAGAATCAAACGAGGCGATCTGGTCAAGAAACCAGACGAGTAGTCCACCTGTGCAAGGTCATCCAATTCCAACCCGAGCGAATTTTGAGTCGGTTTCGCATCATCGATGTAGATGATCCTCTGAGAGGTTAAAAATACTCTACCTCTCTGTCTTTGCAGAATTTTGGATTTACCATGATAAAGACCCACAGACTGATCGATAAAAATATCTTTCTCGTTTTCTCGAAGCAGAGGTTGGCCCGATGACGTAGTTTCCACGTAGTGCCAATACTCCATTTTCAAAAAACACCTTCAAATCACCCTTCCTGCTTCCCAGCGGAAGTCTTTTTCTTTGTCTCTAGTATCCTTTTTCTGATGATTTTTTTTTTCAGTCTCCATCTTTCAAGATGAAACATGTGAAACCCTTTTTCCACTTTGCTAATTCTAGAAAAAGCGCGCATGAAAAACAGGGCGAAGCTTTCTTGCGTGAGAGGAGCTCTTGATGTGCTACGCCTTCCTATCCCTATGTCAAAAGGGAAAGCACGATAGGATGTAAATGGCACGGATCAAAGTTTGTCCATGCCTTTGTTTCCCTCCACTCCTCTTTTTATCTGCGATGCGCGCGAAGCATGTGTCTTCCTTCTGGCTAACGTTCGCGTCAGCCATGCTGAGGCGTATACTATAATCAGCACAAGCCGCTTCTAGTCATCTCGGAAACGAGATCACGCAAGTTGCCAAAGCCTCCAACCTGCCTCTCAAGGGTTCCACATCCCCGTCTTCCAACATCGCCAGATAGCCGCCGTTGGTCATTGCGGGGCCACTCGGTCTGGCCAGACAGAAAAAGAACTCAGCATGAGCTTAAGCGGTATTTCCCAATCGGGCGCGTCATTAACTAAGCCCAGCTCGATATTTTTAGCATCTCCTGCAGGAAAATGGGCTGAGAGGTATATATACGTGAGAATGTTGCTTTGATATCTATGTCTCCGTAGTCAGTGAGCGCTTGCTCGTGTTTGAACTCTTCATTCATTGTCGCTTAGTGATATAAGTAAGATAAACTAGATCAAAACTGTGCCGTGCTACATATCAGTGAGACGTAGCAAAAACAATAAAAACTATCAAAAAGCAGCAAGCACATCATCGAGGAAGAATATAAACATGAGGAATTTTTTCACGTTATTTTTTGCAGCCATATTTTCGCTTGGAGCACTTGTACTGGCCATTGTGGCATGTGCAGGTTCGACGAAAAACTACAGTCCCATAAATAAGATTTACTGCGCGGAATTGGATCTGTCGCAGATGGAGGTATCGACGGTTCTCCCCTCTTTAGATTCTGGTACGCTGTCGTCGTTGGGCTTGCCCACGTATATAAATATAGGCCTTTGGTCATACTGCGTGGAGGACTCCTCGCGCAACGTTCAATCCTGTTCCTCGCCTAGCGGTATCCAAAAATTCAACCTAACGTCATTAATATATGACAATATCGAAAATAACGACGCTTTAGAGCTTATAGACTCAATGGCCGCTGTCATTTTGCCCGAAAAAATAAGGAGTAAGATGACGTATTATAACAATTTGGTCAAGTGCATGTTCATCACCATGATCATTGGTATTGTTTTGAGCTTTGTCAGTCTAGTGTTCAATATTCTGCGCTGGATCATTCATATTAGGCCGTTAGTGTGGGGTGGTGCCTTCTTTTCGTTCTTTGCGTTTGCAGCGCTATTAGTCAGTATAGGTTCATGTTTGGGTACTTACTTGTACATCAAACATATTCTGAAACATGATTTCAGCGACTACGGCATTGCCATGAACATCGGTAGGACTTATCAAGGTTTGATGTGGGGGGCCGTCGTTGGAGCCTTGTTCAACTTCATTCTATGGTGTAGTGTGAGATCGAGGCCGAGTGTCATATATGCGAATACTCCAATCGAGGAAAAGCCACTGATTTGAATGTGAAAAGGCACGTTTATTAATTATTTTTGGTGTTCGATTCCATATTAAATACGACTAAAATATATTGTCTATATACAATTCAAAAAAATATAATGAAGGAAATTAAAAAAGTTGGAGAATTGAAAAAATTTTTGGAGCATGGTTTTGTGATTCTGTTATTATTTTACCTGGCAAAGTTCTTTTCAGCATCAGTGACACTTTCATGTTCTTCAATGATTCTCGAGGTAGAATCACTTTCTTGAATGATTTTCTCAGTTCCCACGACGCCGGCTTCCTTTCTGCCGATCCACCAACTGTATGCAATGCAGAGAAATACAAAGGAGGCAAGTACAAATCCAGACCACAGTAGACCATAAAATGGAGAACATCCAGAAATAATCACGTCGTAATTATCCTTTTTGGTACCGGATTTCATCATATTAAGAATGACACTGAAGATAGCACTGCCCAACCCGCTGAAAGTACACTCCCAACAGGAAATAAAACCCAATATCAACCATTGTTTTTGACTGACCGCGGGGCGTCTACTCAATAGGAGTAAGTATAACATTAGGAAGAAGGCTGTGATAATACACATCAAATTCATGGCTAAAGCGGCCCTAACTGCTGGAACATACATGTGTTGTCTGTTTTGTAATTCACCGTCTAAATGTAAATCATCTTTGCCGATGTTTAGGGCTTCCAAATAAGGCTTAAATTCAGATGCTTCAATATTATTGTAAACAATTGCCCTGAAATTCATGTTCTGGACAGCATGAGACTTGCTGCATGAATAGATTGTTCTGTTTAGGTGAGCGCGGCACATTGTGAAGATAGATATACGGTACACCACGGGGATGTTCAAGTACTCAAGGATAGATGGAGTCATGTCTCTAAGCTGTTCTGGTGTGATGGTTGTCATGTTTTCAGCGGAACTCAAGATACTCAACATTGGTAAGAATGTAGCAGCATTAGTCTCTGCCCATTTAGTAATGTTGATCAAAGATGAAAAACTTAGTGCTGGGTTAGCGGATGCAGATAGTAGATCGAACAAATATGGGACGTATTTAAGCAGTACGGTATTGTTGGCTAATTGAGCCTCCAACGCCGGGACCAGTGAAGCAACCTTGGAGGCGTTAGCACTGCTGGAAAGAATTTCATCAAGCGCTACCAGTTGATTAGTGGAGGAAGCAGCCTCGCTAGAGATAGCTAAACTTTCGACAGATGAAAGGAGTTCAGTTTGGTTTGTGGTATAATCTAATAGGTTCGTCAAGGCAACCATAGCCACTTTAGCGGAGGGGGATTCGGTGATGTTTTCAGAAATCATATTGCTCAATACTGACAACGTTATGTTTTGAGAGGTACTTTCGTCAAATAGTGTAATAACAGCTTGTACAGCTGAATGCAAACTCGAAGGGACCGTGGCCCCTAGTTTTGTGATTGTCTCGGTCACATTTTGGCCTTCATCAAGGGCGTCTTGTAGACTAGTAAACAATGAAGAAACCAATTTTGTTGGAATGGTAGAGTTCATGATGGTTCCTAATGCATCTGATGTGGCGGTAATGTTTTTGGAGCTTCCAAATAAACTAAACACGGGCGACAATTGTTTCTTTTCTTCAGTAGTCATATTATTCAAAGTAATCAAAGACTCAGTCGTACCTATGGGGTCAGAGGAATCGACAAGTAAGGTCATAACGGTGTTTTCCAAGGCAAGCATACTAGAAGAACTATTGGTCGACATAGATGACATTAATGTGCTGAAACCGTCCAAGAGTTGGGTAGTGTTTTTAGAAGTTTCCAATAGCTCATCAAGAGCGGAAAAGGCCGCTGTTGTGCCAGAGTTGGACCCCAGTAAAGCCATTGGGGCCAGTTTTGTCAAAGATGATAGTGTGGTTGAGGTGTTAGCAGCATTGGACAATAAGTGCAGTAGAGGAGACAAGGCCTCAGTAGATGCAATTGCCTTAAGAGCGCCAAAGATGTCTTCCACTGTAGCATTTGGAGCAGTCAAGGCAGAACCCAAAACTGTCAAAATTGGACCAACTTGTGGCATAACTTTTGTAACGTTGATCTTCGAGATATCAGCATCCCCGATGAAAATGTTTGTTAATGGCTTATAATTCGAGGTGGAACCCGAGATGGCAATAATGGTCAATAAAAACGTTGTCAGTGTCAAAAAGGCACAAATCGGGAGGAGTAGTCTTAGATTCATCTTAAGGATTTCGCTTTATTGCTGATTTCTTTACTATATCAGCATCGCATAAAGAAATGACTACAGAACAAAAAGAAAACCCCAAGATGTGTTAATATTTAAATGCAGGTCGGTTTCTAAAAGCTTATATATTTGCCGTTCTTTTTGCAGGAAAAAAAAATATTTTATCTAAAAAAAAGTGCAAAAACTATAATCGCAGTTGCTTAAAGAGCGATAAGTTTGTTGAGGTTTTAACAATTTCAACTTTTTTTCCTTCAGAACAATAGATTGACGTAGCTAAATTCGTCTACAAAGATCTATAGGCAAGATTTTTTCTTCAAGGGACGACGCCGTATAGAAAAAGCATCTAGGGATTTTATCAAGGCAGACTACGACTGATCGAAGCTAAACGAGTGCCGAGGGAACTTTAATCCTCGAGGCGGTATCAGTGAAATAGGAGGATCTACCAAGCAAGAACGGGCAACTGCAGGAATTCAAAGGGCAATATCCGGATGCTTAAACAGCATCCGCGGAACATGTACTCTGCTAAAATACGTCAAACGTAACGCCCCAGAAAGATACCATAGCCTAGTTTTCTGCACGCTAGTGCATCTAACGTATTCATTTTTTTTCATGCTTATTCTATAAGTGTATCAATAATTTCAGAGCAATACAGTTTGGATCATTGATATTAGTGCTATCTAGTACCATTCATGCATTTGTGCCAGAATGGCCATTGCTAGGCTCCACCGTGCATGAGCTGAAACAGTCCCTTACCTCTGGAAAAAGAAATAAATTCTCGAAACGAAGAAAAGGAATGAGAAAAAAGAAAAGAACTGTTGAATTTTTCAACAAAAAAAGAAAAGAACTACGTTTATCGCGGTGTGTGGGTCTCTTGGATGCCACAATAAATGCTATTTAGAGTAATCGATGATCATTCCTTATATAAGGCAAACTAACGAAAATGCACCACCTTACAAGGCAAGCGTCAATTCAGGCACCGCCCTAGGACAATTTTACGCGATGATGAAAGATGAGATGAGGGGTGTCCTATTGTTCGATGTTCTCGTGTATTTTATTTATATATTGTAGAAAGTATCCGCAGGCGTTCTATGTTGGTTTTCGTTTCCCCGAGTAATCAATCTATCATATTTTCTTGAAAGGGTGAAATTTCCATCAGAATTTCATACGAGGGATAAGGTAACCACACATCCGCGTACATTGTTGAAGTAGCATATTGTTGAGGACGTAATTATTCTGCTGGAGTTCATGGCTTCTAAGATTGCTAAATGTGAGGGGTGCTTTCCACCTGTTTAGAAGCCTACCGGCAAATTACTAGCGATGGGCATCGCGCCGTTCGAACATCTTATTCTGCCAAGAAATGAGTGAACCTTGGGTATGGGTCTTTACGATCCCGATCCGACAATTCGTTTGCGTCCAGTTGATTCCAACCTTGATCTTGAAAAAGATTGCAAAACGAACTTTATTTATTGATTCGCCTGCGAGGTTATAAGAAAACACGATCTTCGCAGGCACTAATACCTCCTTAGCCCGGGCTTTCTTTCCAGCAAGTACCCCTGTCGTAATAAGCTTCTTTAGGTTGAGCTGTAACGCTGCTCGAGTCCGAGAAGTATTCCTGACTGGGGTGACAGTCACTGGCAGGAAAAGCGGTATTTTTCTCCCGCCGGCTTTTCCTGAACTCTTGCTATATTAACCATTTCAGAACTTAGAACTTTTTTGAGCAAGCCGCCATTTCTTTTGCGTTGTATGTTATTCATTCCTCTGCTTTGATGATTCACTAATTGCCAATTAAACCAGTATTACTTCGCGATTCCGTTTGAATTGATGGTGGGCAAGCGCGATAGTCTTGCACATATACCACTGCTTTCGGATTTTTGTCTTTGAAGAAGCATACTGGAAAATGCCAAGTCATTGAAAATAAGTCTGTTGCTATACATTATTACTTAGTAAACACTCATTTTAATATCCTATAGCATGCAACGTTAAATCAGAGAAGGAGTTGATCCAAGGTCTTTCTTTCAAATATTTTCCCTCGTCAAAATCCGTAAGTATTTTGCAAGATGTGAACTTTGTCGCTATCGAACCATAGTCTATATCAGGAATTTTGACTTTGAGTTTGGTAGAGTTGTTTTTGTTTTTCCTTTTCCTCTTCGGAACAAAAGCTGTAAAATCATCTGCACCATCTTGTTTCTTAGTCTCGGCTACAAGGTTCGGCTGCAGGTAATGTACGAGCTTGCCTAAATGAGGATATTTTTCAAATAGTTTGGCCTTAGTGTATCTGTCAGTGTGTGATATCATGTTGTTCGCCAGCCATAAGTGTGGGCACTCTGACGCTAGTATTCTTTCGGTTAAGTCTAAGGGAGCATGAGGAAGGAAATACAAGACGGATTTATAGTCGCCTGTATTGATTTCTGAAAAATTTTCCTGTATCACCCACTTGTCCCCCAAACTTTCTAAGTAATGCATCTCGTTTTCGGTAAATATTGGGTCATATAGAGAAATAAGAATGTCTCTTGAAGTTTCGTTATTTATATGATCAATAATCTCCAGAAGGAGAGCAAATTGGAAGGTCGCGGGAAAATCCTCCTGAAAGTTGCCGATTGCAACACATCGTACTTTTTTGATGTTATTGAGATGTGGCTGTAAATTTTCAAGTAAATCAGAGAGAAACTCTGATTTCTTCAAAAAATCTCTATTGGCCTGGACGTTCTGTTCGAACGATGCAGCAGGTACTGCTTTTTTGCCGGTTTTCTTGAACTGTGTTCTAGTTTCTTCTATATCCATGAATGAAGTGCCGACTACCATTATTTCAATCTCAGTTTTACAGATTTGCACTTCTGCAATTTAAATGAACATTCATCATTTTTCTTCATTACCACCCCGGAGGTGTCATTACCCGGCCCTCATCTATGCCATTAACCGCGTATGTTTTATTTCGTTATTAACGGTACTACGAATTCATATATTAGTTCTAGTTACCCCAGTTTTACCGCTATGCACAAGCAAAGAATTTGAATACATTGGGGCATTAATTATATATATTTACATATATATATATATTTTTTTACATGAATTATTATCTAACTTTAGCATTGCTGAAAATGGTACCTTTCGTTAGCTAATTATGAAAAATTTGGGACTCAGAATTATGAGAAATTGTCATAATCGTCCCTCAATTTTGTCTTTTTACAGGCAGCATTTGCGATCATCACTTTCTTTATCGTAGCTTACTGTGCCTTGAGATCCACTTGACCCCAATGAACCCAAAGGCTCGTAGCAAAATATAAAACGACCGAAGATAGCACCTATCAAACAACTAATAATGATATAACCGTTATAGTACATGAACAACAGCATAATAATGTAAGACAACCCCCATTGTAAAACAAAAATGGTTACTCTTACCATGTGATCCAAAAGGCTTGGGTACAAATCCACTGGTGTTACTAGAGAACAGCACGACAAGACCTTCTTTAGTAAGTCATCTTCAGGTTCATTCAATCTTCTTGGACCCCAAACGTAGAAACTGTAGATAAAACTCTTTTTTAGGGAAATCAAAGTTGTCTTCCAACTTGGTTCGTTGTGGAAGCCTTGTAGCTCCTCCATATCAGACTTCGTATCTTGATCTCCGCATTTGACTATGTACTCCTCCGGCGAGTAAGCCGCCAAATGCTTTATCTTCTGTCTTCGTAAAAGCTCTACATCAAACTGCCTTGAGAAACGAGTAAGCCATTGAGCAACCACCACGAGTGCAAAACAGCCGATACAGGAACCAGCAAATTTTCCTTTGGTGTCATTTCTCCAGGATCTTGCAATAAAGCAGGTGTCAATCGTATACCAGTTCCACAGCATCGATATTTTACAGGTAGCTTTCTTAGCAGCGGTGCTGCTACTACCTCCCATGTTCATTTTGTCTGTTTATTTCTAATAGTGTTTTTTGTTGCTTTTTCTTTACTTCTATACCCAGTGGTCAAAAAAAGCATTAGTCAAGGGGATGTGCCAAATTGCTGATGAAAAGGTACCTCTTTATATGGCTGCATGTCACTAATTAATGTGCTCTGACGTTTATCCTCATGGCGCTAATTTGCTCGCCCAAGGGTTCAACGAAAACTCCGAAGGCAGCAAAGGTCGCGAGCAAAATAAGAATACAATTTTTTTTTCAAAAATATCTGAGTAAATATCTCTTATTTAGTACTATATTGGTAAATTAAAAATCGGGTGTGGTTATTATTCTAGCGTCTTGTTGATCGAACTGGATGATGAGGTTCCGGAGGAAGTAGGAGGAGGTTTAGACTTATCAACAGATGTCGACTTTCTTCTTGTCTTGCGTTTCTGGAAACTCAAGTTAGGGCTCGTAATATTTACTGGAGTAAATTTCGGAGGCATGATAACTCTGGTAAATTTGTTTCTCAACTTCTGTTGGACATAATCCATATCTAAATGCTTTGTGAGGGAAATCTTCGGGATACAGCTAATATAGTGCCTGTCATCTAACTGAACGTCCAATGGATCTTGAGTATGGCAACCTGGAGACATTTTAAGTCTGATAGAATGTGACTTTTGACCAGAAGCATCTGTACTTTCATAAAGTTCAAACGTAACCTGCGATAGGTAATCAAATTCCGGTAGGGCATTTCTGGCAATCCTCATTGGAATACCAGATTCATATATGATATTCAGCAAGGTGTAAATATGAGACTCTTTGGTGAAATATGCAACGCAAGCTGGGGTTTCTCTATTTTTCATATCTCCTATGTCATTCAATATTTGTTTAGCCAAAGGCAGCGATGTCAATAAACCAATATCCAGTTTTTCAGCATCTGAAATACCGTATTCCTTGGGGCAAATAAAATCAAACAACACCTTGGCTAACTTATACAGTTCCCGTAACTGCATGAATCTTGGCTCATCAAATTGACATGAAGATTTGGAATTTCTGGCCCTAGAAGTTTTTCCACTCTCTAGAACCCAACCTAACGAGCCAACGCTGTTACTGTTGTTCTTGCTAGAACCACTCATACTGCTGCTGTCTACAATCTTAAAATTGTTCTTGGCGAGAATATTAATCGGATAACGATCAACTAAAGAGTGAGTACCCAACTCATCGGCCATAGCTTCATTTGGATTCCCCGGATCAAAAATGTTCTCCAAAAACTGTCTATTATGAAGAGCGTCGTATTTCATGGTATCATATAATTCAGAGATCTTAGAAGGATCGACTTTTTCAACGTTATTAAATTCTTTGAAAAGTTTATCCCATCTCTCCTTGAACAAACTGGGGTCTTCAGAAGTACACCATCTTGTTTGCATTGCGTCGACATCCTTTTTAGCAAAGTTATTATCCATGACCTTTTTATGAAAATTCATCAATTCAACAACTCGCTTTATGACTAAGTATGGCTCTGGCATTTTTGAAGGCCAGGCAAATTGTGGAGGAGCTTCTTTTCCTTCTCTTAACAGAGGCTTCAATTTCTTTTTCACTTTGTCCATTAAATCCTTAGCGGCATTACTATCATCTAAGAGATCCTTCCTGATACTTATTTCATCACTACCTAGTTCATCTGCTCCAAAAAGAGCTCTGGTCCAGTACTGAGCCGTGTGAAGAACACGTCTTTCAGATGATGAGAATATTTTAATATTCTGTAAAATGCTTTTATTTAGTAAGTCGAAGTCTTGTCTCATTTGCTCTCCGAGCTCAGTAGCTTGATATTTGGCAGAATGAGTAGGCTCACCACCCCATTTTAGAATAAATTGTACTTTTTCAACCTCGTTCTCTTTGTTCAAGACTGGCTTTAATTGAATTTTAGTTCCTGGAAAGTTCAACTTCTTTTCTAAAGCATTTGCTAACACTTTAATTTTGGCTGGATTTCCTGCCTTTTCATCCAATGCAATCCTTAGAGCCTGAAGAACAATTTTCAGATCATTAACGTTTCTAATAACAACTTCTTCCTTATGGCCTTTCAATAGTGATATAAAAATGGGTGAAGTAAATGAATGCTTGAATTTTTGCTTTGGTGTTCTATCGGCATGACGAATAATGATAACCAATCCTTTAAATACCCATTTTTGTTCTTTCTCTTCCCGGATAATTGGTAGGTTCTTCTTCTCCATATCCATTTTCTTTTTAGCCTCAATGAAAGTATTTCTTAGTATATTTGCACATGAATCATAATAAACTTTGTTATCTTTTACAAAAGAGAACCCGTTGACGTCAATGACGTAACTTTTGCCGGAAACACGCAGTAAATCAAAACCACAGATCATTTGAGAAAACGCCTTTGAGACTTTCCCAGCAATGGTTTTTTCTTTGTCGGATAGCTCAGTGATATATCTAACTTCTTTACCATGAGTATTTCTTCTCACTATACCATCAACTACAGGGGATTTTCTGGTTTCTGCATGGCAAAAATTTTCACCGATAGTATAGGCTTTCACGTCTTCAAAGTTATCTGTATCCATAAATTCTTCATAAATGTAGGACCCTTCTGTACGAGGATTAACTAAAGTAGGATCAAATTCAGACGACTTGTTGCCAACTTTACGGAATAAACGGCGACCGCCTCCACCGTTCTTAGAATGATAATATATATAAATGTTGTGATCCTCTCCATCAACGGGCTTCTCAACAAAGGGCTTGGTCATGGTTTTCCCGTTAACTTCTAAAGTATCATCATCCACCATTTTCCAATCCGGCTCTTCAACAGATTTCACTTCCACACTGTGTTCACGTAACTTCTCTCTTAATTCTTCGTTGGCTCGAGGACCACCATCCCTACTTATTTCTAGTCTTGGAGGAGTGGGGACGTTGTAAGCTTCTAGAACTTGCAAACACAGTCTTCTATCCCATAAGATCTTTTGCATTATCAAGTCATTGATAATAAAAGGCTTGCGCAATTTCACGTACTTAATTGCTTTGTCTAGGGGAAATCCTGACGAAAAGAAAGATATCAAAAAGTCGCATGTAGGCCAGTTTTCGATTCTTTCATCTAAAATCACTTTATCCCCGAATATGACAGTTTCAAATTCACCATGTTCTATTAAGCGATTCAAGATATGTCTCATTGGCTTTGAAAGTACTTTTGCATCCATCGCGCAGACACCAATCTTCCCAATTTTCGGTAATTTTGGTTTGGAATGACTTGTCGAGGATTTGCGGGAAGAAGCTGATGAACTAGGCACTGAGCTAAATCCAACATTGGTATGTTCAACATCCACAATCGCTTGTGGTACATGTGATAATTCAGTTTTGGGGGCTGAGTCTATCTTACCTGCATCGTTGATATTGCTGGAAATACTGGGGAGCACTTCAAGATCAGCTTCCGACTTTGGATCACTGTCTACCTTTTCAATTCCACAAGCCGTCTCTGTAATAACATTATTTCCATTGCCTAATTCAGTGCTTATAGTTCTTTGCAACGTATCATGCACAGTGAGGTTCTCCTCCCTGTGGTCATCTTGAATTCCAGGGGGTGGCAATTTTAAAGACATGTTTTCACTAGCTGACGTCTTGGGGCTGAACCCCTCCAATATCGGGGCAATAGACTGCATTGCCTTCTGAGTGTTCTTGTTCAGAAAAAGAGGTGACATCTCAGAAGGTGTGCTGGGTGAGTTACTCTTGACCTCCTCTTGAGGAATCTCATTGGGTTCAGGTTTCTCCCTTTTGACTCCACTCATGACCTACTACGGTGTATTTGTATGACACGAATGATATTGAGTTTGGATGAACTGCTCTGTTGGTGATTAAATCACTAAAATGTTCATTGATCACCCATTCTTTTTATATCTTGAATATTGACTTTTCTTAAAGATATATTCGAGCACGTGCTTTTTTTAGGACTGAAAATTTTTGAGAAAAAAAAATCGCGATGAGATTGCTATGAGAATTTATTGAATTAAATACAATGATTCGAATAACTATCGACAACTTGCTAACAAGATCATAATATATCGAAAAAGGTACGCTATGTCAATCGACTTGAAAAAAAGAAAGGTTGAAGAAGGCGCAAAAAGCGTAGGAAAGAGCTCGAAGGTATTCTCCCCATTTAGAATCATTGGTAATGTTAGCAATGGTATTCCTTTTGCTACTGGAACATTAGGTTCTACCTTCTACATTGTAACAAGCGTGGGAAAGACGTTCCAAATATATGATGCGAACAGTCTACATTTGCTTTTTGTATCGGAGAAGGAAACCCCATCTTCAATCGCAGCATTATCCACACATTTTCATTATGTCTACGCAGCCTATGAAAACAAGGTTGGCATTTACAAGAGGGGTATTGAAGAACACTTGATTGAACTAGGTACAGACGCATATATCCAGCATTTGTGCGTGTTTGGTGATTTTCTTTGTGTTTCCACCGACGACAATTCCATTTTCATATATAAAAAGTCCGATTCGCAAGATAAATATCCATCAGAATTCTACACTAAGCTCACAGTTACGGAAATTCAAGGCGGTGAAATCGTGTCTCTAAACCATTTGGCAACTTATTTGAATAAATTAATTGTTGTTACCAAGTCTAATGTACTGCTTTTCAACGTCAGAACTGGAAAGCTTGTTTACACCTCAAACGATTTCCCTGACCAAATCACAACCGCTGAACCTGCGCCAGTTTTGGATATTCTTGCCTTAGGTACGGTAACCGGTGAAGTTATCATGTTCAATATGAGAAAAGGAAAGAGGGTTCGTACGATCAAAATTCCACAGTCAAGAATTTCATCCTTGAGTTTTAGAACTGATGGCTCTTCCCATTTAAGTGTAGGAACAAGCGGTGGTGATTTAATCTTTTATGATTTAGACCATCGTTCAAGAATACATGTGTTAAAAAATATTCATAGGGAATCATACGGTGGTGTCACTAAGGCTACCTTTCTGAATGGTCAACCTATAATTGTCACTTCAGGTGGTGATAATTCTTTAAAAGAGTTCGTCTTCGATCCATCACTGTCTCAAGGAAATGGCGATGTAGTTGTTCAACCACCAAGGCACTTACGTTCCCGAGGCGGCCATTCGCAGCCACCTTCGTGTATTGCGTTTGCTGATTCCCAATCACACTTCATGTTATCCGCTTCCAAGGATAGATCACTTTGGGGGTTCTCCCTGCGTAAAGATGCTCAATCGCAAGAAATGTCTCAGAGATTGCACAAGAAAGAAGACGGTGGCAGAGTCGGTGGTAGTACAATCAAATCTAAATTTTCTGAGATTGTAGCACTTGCAATTGAAAATGCCAGAATAGGCGAGTGGGAAAACGTTGTTACTGCGCATAAGGATGAAAAATTTGCGAGAACATGGGATATGCGAAATAAAAGAGTCGGTAGATGGACTTTTGACACTACTGATGGTGGGTTTGCTAAGTCCGTAGCGATCTCTCAATGTGGTAATTTCGGGTTTGTTGGTTCTTCTAATGGAGCCATCACCATTTATAATATGCAAAGTGGTATACTGCGTAAAAAATACAAGTTGCACAAAAGAGCAGTTACTGGGATATCCTTAGACGGTATGAACCGCAAGATGGTATCATGTGGGCTAGACGGTATTGTTGGGTTTTACGACTTCAACAAATCAACTTTGCTGGGAAAATTACAATTGGACGCTCCTATCACATCGATGGTTTATCATCGTTCTTCTGATTTGTTTGCTTTGGCACTAGACGACTTATCAATTGTGGTTGTCGACGCGGTAACCCAAAGAATTGTTCGTCAATTATGGGGGCATAGCAACAGGATCACCGCATTTGATTTTTCACCAGAGGGTCGTTGGATTGTTTCTGCGTCTCTAGATTCTACCATTAGGACATGGGATCTGCCAACCGGAGGATGTATCGATGGTATTATAGTAGATAATGTTGCCACAAATGTAAAGTTTTCTCCAAATGGTGATTTGCTTGCTACTGCACATGTTACTGGTAATGGTATATGTATCTGGACCAACAGAGCACAATTTAAGGCAGTTTCGACGAGAACTATCGATGAATCTGAATTTGCAAGAATGACGTTACCTAATGCATCTGTTAAAGGGAATGATTCGATGTTGTCGGGAGCTTTAGAAAGCGATGGTACTAAGGAACAAAATGACATTGATTTCACTACTTACACATCGTTGGAACAAATTGATAAAGAACTGTTGACATTATCTATTGGACCAAGAAGTAAGATGAATACATTGCTTCATTTAGATGTTATCAGACAACGTTCTAAGCCAAAGGAAGCTCCAAAGAAGTCAGAAAAGCTTCCATTTTTCCTTCAGTTATCGGGTGAAAAGATCGGGGATGATGCGTCTGGCAGAGAAGGTATAGCACATGAAGGACCAGAAGAAATCCGTCGCAAAAATCAAGAAGCGCAACAGAATCTAGATGCTGAAGAACAAATGAACAAATTCAAAGCCACAGGCAGGTTAGGATTTGAATCGCACTTCACAAAGCAATTACGAGAGGACACAGAATCTGGGGACTATTCGCAACTATTGGCCACACTAATAAATCTTTCACCTGCTGCAGTGGATTTGGAGATTAGATCATTGAATTCCTTTGAGCCGTTTGACGAAATTGTATGGTTCATCGACGCATTAACACAAGGATTGAAGAGCAGTAAGAATTTGGAACTTTATGAAACATTTATGAGCTTACTGTTCAAAGCACATGGTGATGTCATCCATGCCAACAACAAGAATCAAGATATTGCCGGTGCTCTTCAAAACTGGGAGAATGCGCATGAAAAGTGTGATAGATTGGATGACCTAGTTAAGTTTTGTATGGGGGTAGTAGATTTTGTGACTACTGCGTAACATAGCATAAAAATGTAAGTAAAAACAAAGATAGAATTGTATATTATCATTGAATTTTCAAGAGGGTAACGGCGCGACCAGTCATTCCATTCGGCATTCTTAAAGGGCGTTTACTCTCGATAGATCATCGATGCTGGTTCAGTACTCCGTAAGCTCTGGAAGCGTCTGAGCTCGTATAATTGTAAGATGCCAAGTAGAACTGAAGAGTTGGACCGCTTACTTGAGAAAATAATCAACTCCCCTCATGGGACAGAGGCTTCGAAGACGTTAGAGGAGATTGAAAATAATCAGTCATATATACTAGATGTACAACTGAAGAAATTGTTGCGACTTCAGGATGATTCATTCAAGAATAAATGTGTTTCGCCTGTGAATGATATGCTAGAGAAGTATACTCCATATTTGGGGCGTACCGAAGCGTTACAGGAGGAAGCGGAACTCGTGGACAGGGACCTTCGGATCATCGAGATGACGTATCAACTCATCAAAAAGAATCGTAATTCGGAATGAATGATAGTCACAGTTGATGGTCTGCCATCAGTGTTAGTGTCATATGTTATTATTAATGGAATGAGTAAATACGTATTCTATACAGTAAATATACTCTAAAATAGGGTAGGAAAAGGAAAAGAATAAATAAATGATGAACTACTTTAACTGAGTCAAAGTGTATGATGCAAATTTGGAGAAGAGACGGAAGAGAATAATCCAGGCGTCATAGAAAGGACATCGACAAGGTGTACGAATGCGCACAGTCATGGCATGCCCTTGGCAGCGTTTGCCCATTTCTTTGTTTCCGTCCAGCCCGCATTTATGACCTGCAAGGCGTCTTCCAGATTTAGTGGCTCCCTTAACGGCTTATCGTCCACGACCAATTTCTTGTAAACACGAGCATAGTATTCCTGAGGTATAGCTTGGAAAATCTCCCTGCGAGTGGCTCCATCATTGTTGATACTTCCGTCCTGTTCGGTGGGTTGCGTCCAAAGCTGCCTTCTTCGTTTCCAGATTTTTTCAGCATTACAAAATGGCGTCCTGCTTTTTTGAGCCAATTTTATGCGTTCCTCTACTGCATTATAGTTTTCAAAATTCTGTATCGACTTTTTGGAATTCGATAAAGTATGCGAAGTGGTTGTGGTTGCGTTATTGGCAGAACTAGACTCCTCACTTTCATCCGTGAGCTTCATCTCTAGTGTACTGTTGACACCTCCTCCTGCTTGAGTCATGGAAGCACCACTATCTCTATCTATGCCCTTTGAGGTTGCGACGGCAGGTTGAGGCACAGTAAACAGTGCCTCTATTTTTTCATCGCTTCCACTGGAATCATCAATACTGCTCAATGTCTCATGAGTAATTTTCTTCAGCGTTTCCTTCCATTTCTGCAGTGTATGTGCCAAAGTATGTTTAATATTCTTTTTTGGGTGCTTTGAAGTTGAAATAGCCATGATAGCTTGCAGCTCTGTGGTATTCCTTTTCTGCGGTTAAACTGGTCGTACGAAATTATTCCTTCTAGCAACCTTATTGGACAGGGTATATAGGAAAATCTGTTGAAGTACTAGCAGAGGAGTAGCTAAGTAGACTAGTATCTCCTTTCTGTTTATTTTCCCTCTACAAATATTTTAATAAGAACCTATACAGCACACCTTTTTGCGTTGAAAGAATGAGAGGAAAAACAACACCTCCGGCTGCTCTTTCTACTGTTTGCCAAAGCTCAGAGATGTTATCATCTATGCATGCATCGTTTTATTTAGAAGCTTGAAAAATATCAGCAAGAAAAAAAAAGAAACGCGCGCCGATAGCATTGAGCACGAGCGACAGTAATCTGTGGGGTGGAGAGGGGAAGCAAGAAACAAAAGTGGAATTCAGTCATAAAAAAGGCGTTGATGCTTGAGGATTTGACCTCGATCACGTAAAAGGGCCAAAAAAATTACTTGTTTTTTACTTTCTTCTAATTCTCCATAAAGACATCGTTCAATCATGTTTCATGCGCTTACTTGAAGCCCTTGCGCTTTATTGCCGTAAAGTAACGTGATACGCTAGCGTTGGTTTTTTTTCCGGTCGGGCGATCTTCCATCCGTACATCTTTACATCCGTTCACCCTCTTCTAGTTTAATCCATACCTAAAAAATATTCGGTAAAAGCGTGATGAACATAGTAACCCTTTAATAGGGGAATCCTGGTCTCGCTGCTTTTATGGTAGAACGGGCCTTTTCATTCCTTACGCTGCGGATTAGAGAGGAGCCTCCGTTCAGCACCGCGCCCAACTCTACTGGCCAGTCTCACGCTGAACTGGTTAGTTGCGGGCGATCCGCTGAGGCGCGAGAACCTGCTGTTGAACATGCACGAGCGAATTCAGCAATTCAATGCCAATTGGATGGGTGGGAAACCGAGGGTAATACGCTAGACGGCTCTCACACTGTTGGTAAGCTTGAGACCCTTTGTGCTAGTAGTATTGCGTCTATGTCCACTTAGCTATCTGATCGGTTACGTTGTTAAGTGGCCTTCTTGAAATGTGTATACGCTTAGTTTAAATTACGGTTCAGTGGAAACGAGCAGAATAAACGAAATTATCTAAAAAATGGCCGGTTTAAAAGACGTTGTCACTCGTGAATATACCATCAATTTACACAAAAGGGTATGTCAAGATTAGCATAGCATTCATTTGAAAAGTGATTATAAGCCAATAAGCGAGACTATGGGAGAATACAAGGCAAGACTGATAGGTGCGGGAGCAAACCCTGGAAATTTTTTTCGTGGAAAGGAATGTCGCTACTTATAATGTACGATTGATGATTTGCAAAGCCTCCCACCATTACCGCTTCAAACCATACTATTACCATGGCTCCGCGCACCCATATGTCTATTCTATGACCGCGCTTGCGCTCAATTTTCATTTCAGTTCCACCTTTTGGTATGAATTTTTATTTTACTAACATCCCGATCCTGAATCGATATTAATATAGTTACATGGTGTCAGCTTCAAGAAAAGAGCTCCAAGAGCTGTCAAGGAAATCAAAAAGTTCGCCAAATTGCACATGGGTACTGAAGATGTTCGTCTAGCCCCAGAATTGAACCAAGCCATCTGGAAGAGAGGTGTTAAGGGTGTTGAATACAGATTGAGATTGAGAATCTCCAGAAAGAGAAACGAAGAGGAAGATGCCAAGAATCCATTGTTCTCTTACGTCGAACCTGTCTTGGTTGCCACTGCTAAGGGTTTACAAACCGTTGTCGTTGAAGAAGATGCTTAAGTTATATGAGGACCACGTCCATCTTGTAAGCGTTTTTTTGTTTTAGGTTATAGTATTATACAATGGGGCAGCGTTCAAGGAGAACAAGTGTGCCCTCCCGAATGACCGAAAAATATACACGATTTCAGTGCCATAGTTTATTAGATTTTTTGTAATTTAATATTTATTCATTCTCGTTTTGCAATTTCTGAGGTGCGCTTGATACACAGTCCTTAGTGTGCCTATAGGGGATTTCAACAGCCTCACCATATCCAACCTCGCCGAAACGCTTGAAATCGAAGGTTTTATCAAACCAGCCTATCAAGCATGCATAGTTCTTAAGATTCATCATTTCCTTCAAAAGCGGTTTTCTCAACTGCATACTCTCAAACATGCAATAAAGATGGTGCTGAGTCAATTGAAAGGGTAAGCCACCAAATTCTAGCGCCCAATACCAAAACTTTTCAATGCACCCCCACGGACAGGTATCATACCCTGCAAATAACGCCGGATTGCTTAACAATCCACGTACAGCCATGACACCAGACGCACCGGTATATTTAGTGATTCTTTCCAAATCAGATGACTTGAAACAGTCCCCATTCGCTATGACAGGCACATTTTTATCGCTGATCTTTTCGATAATATATTTTATTGCATCTAGATTAACGGGCTGCGATGATCTAGTTCTGCGTGTTCGACCATGAATCGTAATCCAATCCACTCCAGAATCACATAAGTTTCGGCATAACTCCACCGTGTCGTCCACTTTTTCATGTATTCTTATTTTCGTTTCAATTCTCAGTTTGTCGCCATATTTATCTTTCACAGCACGAACCATACCACATAATAATTCTGAGTTGTATATCAAGGCACAACCTATACCTTCGCGGATTTGTTCCTTTATAGGACACCCACAGTTAATGCCAACACCATCACAGTAAGGTGCGACCATTTCTACAAATTTTAGTAGGTCAGCAACGTTATTTACACCAACTTGTACGATTAATGGGGCGTCTTTATCATTCGTAGAGAGGTCAGAAGTTCTTGCATGTTCATTACGGACATATTCCCTTGCTAAAATCATCGGAGAGTAAACAATATCAGCATCGTACTCTCGACACAATTGGCGGAATGGCAGCTTAGAATAGCGAACCATTGGGCCCGCAATGGTCGCAGGTCTACCATGTGTCCTTTGCCTTGTCTTAATTATGTGTAGCGGGTCCGTTTCCTTGGTTATAGGTTTCGGTTTCGGTATCAATGTGTCGTCAGATGGGATAGGCATTGTGAGCATTTCCTCCAAAAGTGTTATTGACCATATGATCAACTTATAACAGCCAAAGCATCGCTTAGTTTTTTTTTGATTCTTCGCTGATAATTTTTTTCTCATTTAGCTTCTGGACGCGAAAGGCTGAAACTGCTTATTTATTTACAATTACAAACACATCTTAAAATTATGTAGCGAAAAATGCGACCCTATTAGCTATGTTTCTGGGATTTCTTCTGACTCTTTTTGACGAACATGAATGCGGTGCACCCTACTATGAAAAAAAGAATGCATATGATGAAATGAAATATCGAAACGCCGATAATATAAGACAAAAATCTTTTTCGAAGCATCAAGTTTCTTAACCCTTGCTCAAAATTCATCCTAAATGTAATTCCACTTTCAGACTGTATAATTAAGTTTTTTTGGGCCATCTCTGTCCTCAAAAACATGGAGATTGTTTCATACGATGAATCTAAAGATATCTTGTCTTCTATTGTTATTGTATTCAGCCACTCCTCATTGTAGACATTCAGGCGAGATGGACCCAATTGTTCGATTTCTTGATATGAAATGGAATCCGCCACTGTGAGACACACAATAGGCCTAGAGGTGTGAAATATTTTTTCATCTTTAGAGTCCACTCTTTCTGGACTTCCCAAAGCTGGACCCGGGCCTCTGTAAATATCTATTAAGAGATTGTCCAAGTTTAAATGGTCATTTTTATTTTGACAATAAAATAGTAGGTTTAAGTCGAGCTTGTATTCTATATTATCGCGCATAGCGATCGGTTGCGATAATCCATTGTCTGTTGTTTGCGGTAGATCAGTACCTACTGGTATACTCGCGATTGATTGAAAAAACTTCGTCCCAAATTGTATGCCATTTAAGATGTTGAAAGTATTCAGCGGAACTAAATTAGAAGAATCGGCAGGTAATAGTCGCAGGTAAAAATCGTGGTATATTAAAACTGATAAAGGAAGAATGACTAGCAGTTGTATCAGGAATACAGCCACAAGGTATGAGGACCATTGCAAAAGCTGTAGTGGACGCGATATGTTGATTTTCATTCTTCCTATTCACTGCGCCCCGTATTGTTGTATGCACCTTGATGCACACCCTGTTAAGTTACAGTGAGATGAGTTGTTTTCTGCCTTACGCGCAATTGTAATTTTAAGATCTATCTTTTCATTTTTTTTGAGTTATAGGAAGAGTGTTGAAAGAATGATCACGCATCCTTTTTTAGCCTCTAAATGAGCAAGTGTTAGATCAACCGTACAATTATATTGCCTCGCTAAGGTGCAGGACCGCCACATCCGATCAGTAGGCCCGGCAAATGCGCCTTGATGAGTATGCCATATCATTGTATTGCCCGTTTCTTGACTGCAGCTGACGCCAGATTCTTGTTTTTGCCCAGAGAAATCCCATAGTTCAACTGATTTATGTTTGAAATAATCTTATTAAGACTGCAATGCACTTTTTTTAAGGCAGACATTTTAGGTTAAAATTCACATGTTATTAACAAAACTATAAACTTTCAGACTAAAGTACCATTACTTCGAGATGAATTCTCAAAAAAAGTAAAGAAAGAGTAAGAAGAAGAAGAGCGTCTGCTCTGTACAACTTGATTATATCTCGGAATTCTTGAGAAAAGTTAAACGATAATGTGAAGTAGTGCCCCAATAAAAATATGCAGAAAAGCAAATAAAGTATAATATGAAACAATATAAATCAGAAGAAGAAAGTTTCTTGAATAGTAAATTTAAATAAGAAGAATAAAAGTAGTTTTTAATACATCAAAACAGAAGAAAATAAGCCAAAATATATAAAATAAAAACACAGTAGCAATGAATAATAAAAAAAACACAACAAAACTAAAAGAAAGGAATTAGATAGAGCACAAACTAAATCGTTTTACGATGGAGTAATCAAGAAAAATGATGACAATATAGGGAGAAGTTTTTCTATTACAATTTCAATTTTTGGTAATTGATATGCTTTTTACATCAACATTAATAACTGTAGAGTGCAAATTTATCATGGGGTTTTCCTTTAAAATGATCAATCAAAATTGTTCACAACAAAAGGAAAGAAAGCAACAGAATATACAATCACAAAGAAGGCAGAATATATGATTCTTTGAGGTACACTAAAGCGCTTGAGGAAAGAAAAAAATGTTCGATTAATGGGTAGAATGGCCTCTGTGATATTTCAAACCGTTTAAGTTCTTGTATCTCTTACCACAGACTTCACAACGGTAAGGTTTATCCTTGGCAGAACCCATCCCATCACCAAATGAATCAGTCGAATCCGGATCTATAACACTAAAGGAACCGTCAGGATTTTCGTGTAATTTTTGATTTTGATGACCATGCAATCTGTGATACTTTAAACCATTTTGATTCTTATACGTCTTTTCGCAACCAATCACGGGACATTTGAATGGTTTTTGTTCCTCATGATCCATTACATAAAGTCTTCTTGCGGGATCATCTATGTATGCCTGCTGAGGTAACTTATAATTGTTGTTATGAACCGATTTTCCATTGGAAGCAGAACCATTCTCTGTATCATCGTCATCGTCATCGTCATCGTCATCGTCATCATCTACATCATCGTCATCATCGTCGATATCGTCAATATCTTGATCATCAACCATATTCTGAGAAGATTTCGAGTGAACAGACGGATGGAACGTGTTGTAATTATGAGAATTTGCCGTCGGATTCACTGTGGCATTCATAGGATTATGATTGCTAGGGCCTAAAATATCATCATCCATAAAACTCAAATCAATATCTTGCACAAGCACTAAGGGAGATAAATCAGTCTGATGAGGATCAATTTTCCTAGATTGATGTGGAAGGGGATTCCTCGACGTTTTATTTAAAGAATAATTGTTAAAAGTATGTGGACGATTCACCATAACGTTTTTATTATTCATGTTAACATTACTATTATTGTTATTGTGTGAGTTATTATTATCATTACTATTATTATTATTATTATTATTATTATTATTATTGTTATTATTATTCATATTGATGCCGCTGTTATTGTTACTGTTGGTTAGTTTATTGCTTGCGTTGTGCCTTGATGGAGAATTATTGGTTCTTAAAAACACATCATTTGTCGAAACAGCATCAACTAAATTACCATTCAAATGTAGTTGCTGAGAATGGTTAACCATTGTTAAATTAGGGTTGGAAGCCCCTATTATAGAGACTACATTCGGATTTGCTGTTGTGGACGAAGTTATCGAGCCTATTGTACTTTGTGGCTGTACGGCTGCAGATGTATGATTGATAGTATTCGGTTGCAATTGTTGTTGTATTATATTCTGCTGATGTTGAGGATGCTGAGATTGTCGTATTATGGAATTGGAGTTCATGTTGTTATGAAGATTGGCATGCATATTATTGATTGATGTATTATTAGTTGTATTGTTATTATGGGCTTGTATATTATTTGTCTTCTGAGCTGTATTTTTTGTATTTGCGGCCATGTTGTTTTGATGGTTGAAGTTTGCACTAGAATTACTATTAGTCATGCGAACTGATGAACTAGCAGTACCAGTGGAGTTCATCGGTATTTGCGACATGTTAGCGGTATTGGGAGACGTAGATATGTGGGCTTCTTCATAATGTCTCAGCAAGTCATGCAGCCCAGGTAAGGAGAGACCACAGCATGAATAATCTTTACAATATTGTTTTTCTAAATTTGGCAAATAAGCAGTGTAAGCAATTTGGGGAGAAATAGAATACCCTCTATGATAAGGAGGGTTACTAACGGAGGGTCTCTTGGCGGGCTGTTGAATCTGTAAAGTATTTGTGGTGGTGGTAGCAGAGGCAGAAGCAACAGGAGCAATGGCAGCGACACCACTTGCTGATGAGGGTACAATACTACCTCTACGGCTAATAATCTCATCTCTTAACCAAGAGCCAACACTAATTGACCCCCACGAAACACCACCCATCCCTTGTGAATGAGCTATTGATTCTCTCCGTAACTTGGCAATGTCCTGCGGAGTTAGCAGTGTCTGATCCATGATATTAGGTGAATATAAATGAACATTATTCGTATTGTTCGTGATATTTTTTTGGTGAATATTATTGACGCCGCTGAAATCCGTCGTTTTTCCATTTGAAGCATCCGAATTACTATTTATCAGGATAGAAGGAGTATTCTGACTTGGATCAAGATCAGTACTAGAATTTGAAGAAGAATTTATTGATGCATGCGTAGGCGTAGTCGTTGCAGCAGCACCAGTCGCCATATTGCTCGTCATGGTCATTGTTGTGAAATCCATACCCAAAATATGTGTTCTTTCTTATCCCAAATAAGAAGAGTTGTTAAGTATAAATTAGTCTTATAAGGACAGTTAGCTTGAAAACAACTTAGAAAATGAGAAGTTCGAGGGGATAAATAATAGATAAATTCAGAAAAAGAATTTCGAGAATATAATGATGTCAGAAGCAAAAAAAACCTCTGAGTATTGAAAACTTAGTAGAAAATCTCTTGGCACACTTTACTCTTAGATCTGTTTCGTTTCCTTTTCTGTTTCAAAAAGTAATATGCGATAAAAGGAATTAGTTTAATTAACAACAATGTTGATTAAATAATAAAAAAACAAAAAGCCACCAAAGAAGAAATAAAGGCGTATGTGCTTGAAGCTGAACAATAACTAGATTTCTTTCTGTTTCTGTTTGTAAGCTAAGTTAGTGCCTATAATACTATTCTCCTTTCTTGCTATTTTTGTCAAACCTTATTAACGGAGCCACTAGAATGTACAAGACGTTATGTTATATAGAGGGATAACTGACAGGGAAGATAGGGTCCGAGAGGTAAAATGCGTACGTTAGCCTAGTGAGCTTCAAATCAATGGCAATTCAAAAGCAAATGATAGTGGCGATAGCGGTGGCAGGCGACAGTGGCAAGTGACAATGGCTGATAGTGACGTTACATGTTACAAAATCACCTTATAACGAATGCATCGCCCATTCGTTCCAAATTTCAATTGATTCGAAATTGCTCCTTATTATGTAACTGACAAAATTCTATCCTCTTGCACGGCATAGGCGCTTTTTGTTTCTTTTTCCTGTTACTATTCACCGTTGCGCACGGAAACGCCGCACCGTCGGGCACCCACCCACCGGCCGTACCAACGATGCCCAGAATAGGCCGCAGGAACTTGTCGGGTAACGCGAACACGGGATGAACAAACTTAATACCGACAGGCCGGGTAACTTAAATCTTAGCTCCGAAACGGGCTCGAGATAAAATCACGTGCACATAAAGCCCGTGCACCATTTTTGAAAAATTTCAGTAGTCTTGATTAAAGGAATGAAGAATTGTGTTATACCCCATGCAGTGATGAGTTGAACACAGTATAGATCCCAGATAACATATAACAATAATTTTCAAAACAGTATTGATGGAGCAAAATACAGAAAAACGTTCTATTGCGCAAGAAGGTGACTCAAGTGTGAAAAGACGAGACACTTCCTGGTCCAAGGGTATTGCTCATCTTAAATCCGAGTATATCGTGCCATTGAGCCAAGGTGCACCTCAACAAACCGCCGTTTATGATGAAGAGATGTCTTCCGACAGAATGGTAGGTGAGGCGTCAGGTAATAGCGGAACCAATAAGAAGAACAGAGGCGGGAGAGGTAAGAAACGCGGTCAAAATAAAAATAGAGATAACAGACAGGTCAAGGAACAAAATGCCCTGTGCCCCCGTTTAATTCGCGGAGACGTCTCCAAATGCTCCTTTGGTGATAGCTGTAGATTTGTTCACGATATTAAACTGTATCTTTCCACCAAAAAACCTGAAATTGAAAGCGGCATGTTTCTTTCATGTCCGGTTTTCAGCTCATTAGGGTATTGTCCAATGGGATTTAAATGTAGATTTTTATCATCTCATTTGAACAAAGAAGAAAGTACCCTAATATCAACAAAGGAAGTCGATCCAGAAACGCAGACCATCTGGTCTGTCAAGGGAGAAACCAACCACATCTCGCCAGAAAGAAAATTGGACCTAATAAAAAGAAGATTCCCTTTCACCAAAAGTAACGAAGTGTTGGAAATTATCGACTCCTTTCAGCAAGAGTGTAGAGATTCTATGAAGGCAGAGGAAGAAGGTGACTCGACACCAAAGGGAAAGGGAAAAGATCAAGAATTTGACAAAGAATCCGGCCAACCAGTCGCTCCTCAGGTGGAGCAGAGAATTAAAGAACTGTCAGAACATAGAATAAGACAACGTGAAGTGTATCTAAAATACAAGGACACTCGTTATTTTGCACAAGAAAAGAAACCACTGGATTTACATCGCAAAAAAATTATATCCCCATTAACTACCGTGGGCAACTTACCATACCGCCGTCTAATGAGGAAGTTAGGTGCAGACGTAACATACTCAGAAATGGCCTTGGCCATTCCCTTGATTCAAGGTACCAATTCAGAATGGGCGTTACCCAAGGCTCATAAGTCAGAGGTGCCCGGATTTGGTGTTCAAGTGGCTTGCTCTAAGGCTTGGCAGGCAGCCAAAGCTGCGGAGGCACTTACAGATTCGGTCAGTGATATCAGCGAAATTAACTTGAACTCCGGCTGCCCCATTGATTTACTGTACAGACAAGGTTCTGGTAGCGCACTTCTTGACAACCCTGCAAGAATGATTCGTTGTTTAAACGCGATGAATTATGTATCAAAGGATATTCCTATTACAGTCAAGATCAGAACGGGTACAAAAGAAGGTCATCCTATTGCGGAAGGGTTGGTGAAGAGATTAGTTAACGAGACTGATGTGGCGGCAATCACTTTACACGGTAGATCTAGGCAACAAAGATACACTAAATCAGCGGACTGGGAATACGTAAGTCAAGTAGCTGACACATTAAGATCTGCAGAAGCGGATTTCAAGGAAACAGAGCAAGGTAAGGAATCTAGAGACTCCAAGAAGAGAATTCAATTTGTCGGAAATGGTGATGTCAACAATTTTGAAGACTGGTACCGTTATCTGGAGGGAAATACAAATATTGACAGTGTCATGGTTGCCCGTGGTGCCCTGATCAAGCCATGGATTTTTGAAGAGGTCGACTCGCAACAATATTTGGACAAGACAAGTACTGAAAGATTAGAAATCCTGAAAGATTACGCACAATTCTCCATGGAACACTGGGGCACCGATGAATATGGGATTTCTCTATGCCGTAGATTCTTTTGTGAGTTTATGTCCTTCTTCCATAGGTATGTCCCCATGGGTATTTGTGAGAGATATCCTGTTAAGCTGAACGAGAGACCACCGAATTGGTGCGGAAGAGATGATCTTGAAACTTTAATGGGTAGCACCGATGTTAATGACTGGATCAAGTTGAGTGACATGTTCTTTGGCAAGACTGATGAAAACTTTGTGTTCGTGCCCAAGCACAAAAGTAACTCCTACACTAGCGGTGAGACTCGTAGATAGAAAATCAAATATACATGTACCATAGGCCCCTTCTCATAGATAAATGTGGTTATTTTTTATTTTTTGCGGGACGGAACCTAGGAAATGCACTGGTGCCGTTGAAACACGTGAGGTATGGGTCCAAAAAAAAACCATAACAAACACTGCCGAAGTATTGGCAGCATGGGGAAAATGATACTTTGAAAAATCTTAGAGAGCTCGGACAGAATATTATCGAATTTTGAATTAAGATATCATCTTAACTACGGATCAAATACACAAAAAATACCGATAGTGGAGTACGAATAGACCCGAACGCACCTATTGCATAAACCAGTTGTCACGATTATTTTTAGGCAAACCGCATGATTCGGCAGGGTGCTATAAGCGTTTACATAAGATTCGCTTTCACTCACTGATAAATCGTGTCAAAAACACATCATCGTCCATCCCATATTAGACCCTCGGATTTACATTTTTCGCCGTATTTGCTGCCACACTGCAGGTGGCATGAGCCGCGGAAGAGTTGTATTGTGATGTCTTGCGCCTGTTCATGTTTGCATAACCCGGCAATTTTTTTCTTGAAGATGTTTGCATCCGTGCCCCCTGGGGCGATGCCCCGCGCACTTTGTGTGTGTAGCTGGTTCAGGCTTGCTCCGTGAACTCATAAAGTCGGCCGTCGTCGGTCGTCGCGCGTCGTCGCGAAGTATTTAAACAAAGCGGGTTTTTCTTGTCCCTTAATTCTGCCTATTGGGTCGCTTCTTCCCAAATCATTGATTTTTTTATCTTTCTTGCCATAGTAAACGAAATAGAAAGGCAGTCGAATCTCAACGGCTCTGACAAACGTACGTAATGACCGATATCACACCCGTACAGAACGACGTGGATGTTAACATTAGTAATGTCAATGGCGACGTTTCCAGTAATCTAAAAAGACACATAGATCAGGTTCAGGGTGAGAACGGGAATTCTTCAAATGGTCTTGCAGAGGATAAGACCCCCGTCAACGATGAGCTGAATACCAAAAAGGTCAAGCTGAATGGAGGTGCCTTCACCACCGCGCCTGTTCAGCTTGAAGAAAACGGTACGGTAGAAGATTCCACGTTGGCGGCTAACGAAGAAAATGCATACAACGCCACCGGAGTCAGCGCGAAAGAGGAACAGCAGGGGCTGAAGAAGAAAGAAGAAGGGGAACAAGGTGGCGAACAGGGGAATTTCTTTTCAAACGAAGAATTAAAACAAGAACTTCCGAAAGAGGCTCCAAAGGAGCCTGCTCCGGCTCCTCCCCCGGAGCCAGATATGAATAATCTTCCTCAGAATCCAATTCCGAAGCATCAACAGAAACATGCATTGTTAGCTGTCAAAGCCGTAAAGCGCTTAAAGGATGCAAGGCCCTTCTTGCAACCGGTTGATCCGGTGAAGTTGGACATTCCATTTTACTTTAACTACGTTAAGAGACCAATGGATCTTTCTACAATAGAGAGGAAGTTAAACGTCGGCGCTTATGAATTTCCAGAGCAAATCACCGAAGATTTTAATCTCATGGTTAACAACAGTATTAGATTCAACGGTCCAAATGCAGGCATATCACAGATGGCAAGAAACATACAGGCTTCTTTCGAAAAACATATGCTGAATATGCCTGCCAAGGACGCCGCTCCTGTAGTGGCTAAGGGGCGTCGGTCCAGTGCCCAAGAAGACGCTCCAATTGTAATTAGACGAGCTCAAACTCATAATGGAAGGCCAAAAAGAACTATACACCCACCAAAATCAAAGGACATCTATCCGTATGAATCGAAGAAACCCAAGTCTAAACGGCTGCAGCAAGCGATGAAATTTTGTCAGAATATACTCAAAGAATTAGTGGCTAAAAGGCATGCTTCCTATAATTACCCATTTTTGGAACCAGTGGACCCAGTGTCTATGAATTTGCCCACTTATTTTGACTATGTTAAGGAGCCCATGGATTTAGGGACAATCGCTAAGAAATTGAATGATTGGGAGTATCAAACAATGGAAGATTTTGAAAGGGACGTTAGGCTAGTATTCAAAAACTGCTACAAGTTTAATCCAGATGGCACGATCGTTAATATGATGGGTCATCGTTTAGAGGAAGTTTTCAATTCCAAATGGGCCGACAGACCTAACTTGGATGAATACGATTCCGATGAAGATTCGAGAAATCAAGGCGACTACGAAGATTATGAATCCGAATATTCAGAGTCCGACATCGATGAAACCATAATAACGAACCCAGCTATCCAATACTTGGAAGAACAACTGGCAAGAATGAAAGTAGAATTGCAACAGTTGAAAAAGCAAGAACTGGAGAAAATAAGAAAGGAAAGGCGGTTGGCACGTGGATCTAAGAAACGTGGTAAGAGATCCAAGGGAAGGAGTGGATCTAAGAGCGCATCTTCTCATGGCAGGCGGGATAAGAAGAATAAACTAAAGACTGTCGTGACTTACGATATGAAACGTATTATCACCGAAAGGATCAATGATTTACCAACTTCAAAGTTGGAAAGAGCTATCGACATAATCAAAAAATCTATGCCCAATATTTCTGAAGACGACGAAGTGGAGCTAGATCTTGACACTCTGGATAACCATACTATCTTAACGCTGTACAACACTTTCTTTAGACAATATGAAAGCTCCTCCGGCACCTCCAACGGGCTAGATGGCCCCTCTGGCATTACTCGAGATACTTCATCTTTATCACCTACAAGTGCAGGCAGCAGGAAAAGAAGATCTAAAGCATTAAGCCAAGAAGAACAAAGTAAACAGATAGAAAAAATCAAAAATAAACTGGCTATCTTAGACAGTGCCTCTCCTTTGAGTCAAAACGGCTCGCCTAGACAAGCTCAAAGCACCGCACACAACGGATTTTCGTCCTCTTCAGATGATGATGTTAGTAGTGAAAGTGAAGAAGAGTAATTGGATTCTAATTTCTCCTCCAATCGAGGGCCAGAGTACACATTTTCATCGTTTGTATTCGGATGAATCAAATGATGATATGCTCAAACATGGAGAAAAAAAAAATGGAAAAGAAAGAAAACAAAGATAGAAATGATTTTGGAAACGAATAGAGGTTTGAAAAAGTGAAGACCACGTAATTTTTCATTTTCATATCAACTGTAACATTATAAAGCTCATATACTTAAAAAAAACATTAACCCAATAAGGTTAACCATTGCACATGATCTCATCACCTAGATCAATTCATAGTCTATATAGTAATGAATACCGAGAAGAATTTTTTTTCCTCTTAATAAATTTCTCAGGAAGACCAAGCCTTTTGGCCTATGTTATCACGGTAAACGATAGCTTGAATAAGAATATGTAAATAAGTTCAAAAGCCAACAAAGAAACTACAAAATATGAACTCACTCACTCATTCATTTTCCAGAACTATCAAACCAAGTACAGCAAACCTTTCATGCCATTATTATCTCCGATGTCTGAGAGACTAGACAGCAGCTCTATACAGGTGCTATATCAATCGTTAAAGGAGATCACTAACGATGCCGAGATGGAGCTCTTCGAAGATCGTATCACCAAATTGAATTTTGCGAGTACTAACGAACCAAAAAATGCTAACGACGTCATAAAAGATAGATTTTTGAAGCCTTCAAATATTCTTCCCTGGAACTTATTAGATATGGTTCAAGACGTACCGCAAATGAACTTCTTAGACGATCATTCTGATAGATTGGACTATAAGGAATTGTTGAAAATTCCCAACCCAATTAATCGAACGTCATACCAGTTCAAAAGAACAGGCCTTGAAGGTAAAATTTCAGGCTATAAAGAAGAGGTTAATCTGAAGGAAATTACCAATGCCAATGCATCGAATTCGCTATCAATCACAAGAAGTATCAACCATAACAAAAACTCTGTAAGAGGGTCTACAGCACAATTACCTTTCACACCAGGTGGTATTCCCATGAAATCCATGAAAACAGATTCAGAACAAAATGGAATATCCGCAATGTCTAACGCTACCAAGCTTTTACACAAGGATGACCAAGGTTTATTCGATATTCCAGAAGGCATGAAAAGAGGTATCAAACCAGTGGATACTGCCGTTGACAACGAGGATCAAAACGGGCAATTGAAAGAATTGAAGCAACTAGACGAAATAGATAACGAATTAAGCATTAAGATGGAAATAGACGAGGAAAAAATAAAAGCAGAGGAAAACTTCAATAAAACTCTGTCTGATGAGATTATAGAGGAAGCTACTGAAGAAACAACCGCCAATAATGCTGATGATGCCGAAATCGATGAATTATTGCCAATTGGAATTGACTTTGGCAGAACTAAAGCTGTTCAAAAAAATGTTCCGTTAAAAAAGGAGTGGGCCCATGTTGTCGATTTAAACCATAAAATTGAAAATTTTGATCAACTGATTCCCAATCCTGCTAGGACGTGGCCTTTCGAATTAGACACTTTCCAAAAGGAAGCCGTTTATCACCTCGAACAAGGTGACTCCGTTTTTGTCGCCGCTCACACATCTGCTGGTAAAACTGTGGTTGCAGAATATGCAATTGCTATGGCACACAGGAACATGACCAAAACTATTTATACATCGCCTATTAAAGCTCTATCTAATCAAAAATTCCGAGACTTCAAAGAAACTTTTGACGATGTCGACATTGGATTGATCACCGGTGACGTGCAGATTAATCCGGATGCAAATTGTTTAATTATGACGACAGAAATTTTACGGTCGATGCTATATAGAGGCGCCGATCTGATAAGAGACGTTGAGTTTGTCATTTTTGATGAAGTTCACTACGTCAATGATCAAGACCGTGGTGTTGTTTGGGAAGAAGTTATTATCATGCTTCCTCAGCACGTCAAATTTATCCTACTATCTGCAACTGTTCCTAACACTTATGAATTTGCCAATTGGATCGGAAGGACTAAGCAAAAAAATATTTACGTTATTTCTACCCCAAAAAGACCGGTTCCACTAGAAATAAACATTTGGACCAAGAAGGAATTGATTCCAGTCATCAATCAAAATTCAGAATTTTTGGATGCCAATTTCAGAAAACACAAAGAAATTTTAAACGGAGACAGTACAAAGGGAATTCCTTCCAAATCAGATACCGGAAAAGGCGGCTCCACAGCAAGAGGTGGACGCGGTGGAGGTAATACGCGGGGTGGAAGAGGAGGTCGTGGCAATTCAACACGTGGGAATGCTAACCGTGGAGGTTCAAGAGGTGCTGGCGCAATGGGCTCTAATAAACGTAAGTTCTTCACTCAAGATGGCCCTTCGAAAAAAACATGGCCTGAAATTGTTAACTACCTCAGAAAAAGAGAATTACTGCCAATGGTTGTATTTGTGTTCAGTAAGAAGAGATGTGAAGAATATGCCGACTGGCTTGAAGGAATTAACTTCTGCAACAATAAGGAAAAATCACAAATTCACATGTTCATCGAAAAGTCGATTACTCGTTTGAAGAAAGAGGATAGAGACTTACCTCAAATTCTCAAAACGAGATCATTACTTGAACGTGGTATAGCCGTACATCATGGTGGTCTATTACCCATTGTCAAAGAGTTGATTGAAATATTATTTTCCAAAGGTTTCATTAAAGTTTTATTTGCTACAGAAACTTTCGCCATGGGTTTGAACCTTCCCACAAGAACCGTTATTTTCAGTAGCATTCGTAAACATGATGGTAACGGATTAAGAGAATTAACCCCAGGAGAGTTTACCCAAATGGCTGGTAGAGCCGGCAGAAGAGGTTTGGATTCTACCGGTACAGTTATCGTCATGGCGTATAATAGTCCTCTATCTCTTGCTACATTCAAGGAAGTGACAATGGGTGTTCCAACAAGATTGCAATCTCAGTTTAGGCTAACATACAATATGATTTTAAATCTTCTGAGAATCGAAGCATTAAGAGTTGAAGAAATGATTAAGTATTCTTTCAGTGAAAACGCCAAGGAAACTTTACAACCCGAACACGAAAAGCAAATCAAATTATTGCAGGCGGAATTACAAACTATAGAATATAAAAGTTGTGAAATATGTGACGATGATATCGAAAAGTTCTTGAGATTAATGTTAGCTTACAAAGAGGCAACAGTAAATCTGATGCAAGAAATGGTCAAATCTCCTTCAATTCTACATGTTTTGAAAGAGGGAAGACTCGTTTCCTTCAGAGACAACAACGATTGTCTCAAATTAGGTTTTATATTCAAAGTTTCCCTGAAGGATGCCGTTTGTGTCATTATGACCTTCACAAAATCGTACACACTTCCAAATGGCGAACCAAATCATTTAATATACTTCCCAAAAGCGGATGGGTACAGAAAAAGAAATTTTCCGATGTTCGAGAAAACAGATTTTTATATGGAAGAAGTTCCCGTAACAGCTATTGAAGTGATCACAACGCGAAAATTTGCTGCTCCATTGGGTAAGGTTATGAAGAAAGATGCAACAGCTCTAAGTGAATTTAAAGCTGAAACGAATAACATCTTAGAAGGAAAGACACTCAAAGAAGCAATCAATATTGAAAAGCAGGGTTTGAAAATTCACCAGATCTTGCTGGACCGTGCAAACATGAGAGATGAGATATTTGGACTAAAAAGCACCAAATGTCCTGATTTAAGCCAGCATATCGTTCCGAGGTACAAGGCGCATGTAATTGAAGAGAAAATCAAAGAATTGTATCATTTGATGTCTGACCAAAACTTGAGCCTGCTGCCCGATTATGAAAAGAGATTAGCTGTTCTGAAAGATACTGGATTTATCGATCAAAACCACAACGTCCTATTAAAGGGTAGAGTAGCATGTGAAATCAATTCCGGTTATGAATTAGTTCTGACCGAGTTAATTTTGGACAATTTCTTGGGAAGTTTCGAACCTGAAGAAATAGTCGCCTTATTATCGGTGTTTGTTTACGAAGGCAAAACCAGAGAAGAAGAATCTCCCATTGTCACACCAAGGCTAGCAAAGGGTAAAGAAAGGATTGAAGAAATCTACAAGAAAATGCTTGGCGCATTCGGTACCCACCAAATTTCATTAACTCAGGATGAAGCGGAGTTTTTAGAAAGAAAGAGGTTTGCTATGATGAATGTCGTGTACGAGTGGGCCCGTGGTTTATCGTTCAAAGAAATTATGGAAATGAGCCCTGAAGCTGAGGGTACCGTGGTCAGAGTCATCACATGGTTAGATGAAATTTGCCGTGAAGTTAAGACTGCATCGATTATCATTGGTAATTCTACTTTACACATGAAGATGAGCAGAGCTCAAGAGCTAATCAAAAGAGATATTGTATTCGCTGCAAGTTTGTACCTATAGGCAAGTCCTTTTCAACGTTCAAGTCTCTTTGATCATTAACCTGTGTAAATTTTAATAACCGTGGACTATGCTTTGATGTCAGTGCGCGCACATGCATGAGTATCGTTTTTATATCTTCTGAAAAGTAGTTCATTTTTATACTTTTTCATGTAAATAAGCGGCCCGGCAATAGTAAAAAAATTTTACACTTCAACATCTCATCGCTTAAAATGCATCTTGGTGTTATGCGAACGAAAGCCTCGAATTTTCCGATTGAGAGTTTACTAACGTGTTAGAACAAAATGGCTCCTAAATCCAGTTCATCCAGTTCAAAAAAAAAGTCGACTGCAGGTTCTGGCAATGCTGATCCAAAATTCAAACTGCCTGCTGAATTCATCACTAGACCGCACCCCTCAGAGGACCATGAAGAGGAAACGTGTACAGCGTATATTCATCCAAACGTATTATCTGCACTAGGGGTGAATCCGGGATCTTTTTGTACCATCAGCAAAGTCGGTGAGAATGGAATCTTGGTAATAGCGAAAGCGGATAATGAGGAAACACATCCTGTCAACGTCATTACTCTTTCTAATACTATACGGTCTGTTGGAAATATTATTCTTGGTGATCGCCTAGAATTAAAAAAAGCTCAAGTACAACCACCTTACGCCACGAAAATTGCAATAGGGTCCCTACAAGAGTGTAATATTTTGGAATGCATCGACGAAAAAGTAATTCAGAAACTACTAAATGATAGCGGCATTATAATGCCTGGAATGATTTTTCGCAACTTAAAAACAAAAACAGGCGATGGAAGCATTGATGTTGTCATTACTGATACGAGTGATGGTTCGTTGCCCGACGTCAGCCAATTAGATCTTAACTCGGACGAAGTATACGGTAGTTCAAATGGTCAATATTATCTATCTCCACCTTTTATATTCAGGAAAGGTTCTACGCATATCGCGTTTACCAAGGAAATGCAAGCAAGTCGTAAATATAATCTGCCAGAGCCCATATCCTACGCGGCAGTGGGTGGCTTAAACAAAGAGATAGAATCATTGAAAAGTGCCATAGAAATACCTCTCCACCAACCAACACTGTTTAGCAGTTTTGGCGTTTCTCCTCCTCGAGGCATACTGCTCCACGGCCCCCCAGGTACTGGTAAAACTATGTTGCTAAGGGTTGTGGCAAATACATCTAATGCGCACGTCTTAACTATTAACGGTCCCTCAATTGTCTCAAAATATCTTGGTGAAACCGAATCAGCATTAAGGGAAATTTTCAACGAAGCCAGAAAATACCAGCCTTCCATTATTTTCATTGACGAAATCGATTCGATAGCGCCCAACAGAGCAAACGATGACTCAGGTGAGGTCGAAAGTAGAGTCGTCGCTACATTGTTAACACTGATGGATGGTATGGGTGCTGCTGGTAGATTAATAGTAATTGCTGCTACAAATAGGCCCAACTGCGTCGATCCAGCTTTAAGAAGACCTGGTAGGTTTGATCAAGAGGTTGAAATTGGTATACCAGACGTTGATGCCAGGTTCGACATTTTGACTAGGCAATTTTCAAAAATGTCCCCAGATCGTCATGCTTTGAATTTAGAAGAAATCAAGCACATTGCTTCTAAAACGCATGGTTACGTCGGTGCTGACTTAACTGCTCTCTGTAGAGAGTCTGTCATGAAGACTATTCAACGAGGGCTGGGGCTGGATGCAGATATTGACAAGTTTTCCTTAATAGTTACTTTAAAAGACGTGGAAAGTGCAATGGTGGACATTAGGCCTAGTGCAATGAGAGAAATCTTCTTGGAAATGCCGAAAGTTTATTGGTCTGATATTGGCGGCCAAGATGAGCTTAAAACCAAAATGAAAGAAATGATACAGTTGCCTTTGGAAGCCTCCGAGACATTCGCCAGATTGGGAATATCTGCGCCGAAGGGTGTTTTACTCTATGGGCCACCGGGATGCTCTAAAACCTTAACCGCAAAAGCTCTGGCTACAGAATCTGGTATAAATTTTTTTGCTGTGAAAGGTCCTGAAGTTTTTAACAAGTATGTAGGTGAATCTGAAAGAGCTATTAGGGAAATATTTCGTAAAGCACGTTCTGCAGCTCCAAGTATTATCTTTTTTGATGAGATCGATGCCCTGTCTCCTGTTAGAGACGGGGGTTCCACTTCAGCGGCTAATCACGTATTGACATCTTTACTCAATGAGATTGATGGTGTTGAAGAATTAAAGGGTGTTGTTATTGTTGCGGCAACGAATAGACCTGATGAGATTGATGGCGCTCTTTTGAGACCTGGCAGACTAGATAGACACATTTATGTTGGTCCACCCGACGCAAACGCCCGGCTAGAGATCTTGAAGAAGTGCACAAAGAAATTTAACACAGAAGGTTCTGGAGTTGATCTTCAAGAATTGGCAGCCCGTACGAAAGGGTATTCGGGCGCTGAAGTTGTGCTGCTCTGCCAAGAAGCTGGACTGGCTGCTATTATGGAAGATTTAGATGTCACAAAAGTAGAATTCCGTCACTTTGAAAAAGCCTTTAAAGGAATTGCAAGGGGTATCACTCCAGAAATGCTCTTATATTATGAAGAGTTTGCTCTTAGAAGCGGTTCATCTTCCTAAGAGTGTTCAAATGATTCTTTTGTTGGCAAATTCTAATAATGATAGATAGATAGATAGTATAATGAATACATGTTGTGGTGAAATCGTACTAATCACTCTATACGTTCATATTGATCAAAATTAGCAAGGGAAGTATAGTTACAACTAATTCAATCTTGACCCACTAACCAACATAAAATAAAAGGGAAAATATAACACGTTGACTTTGCTAACCCTCAAAATTATCCAATTGTTCTTCAATGAATAAGTTTTGGAACACTAGAAAGTTTTCATTTACAAATTCTGACGGATTGTGTGCTATCTTAAATGAAATATCTCAGAATGATGAAATTCTTGTGGTACAACCTAGCGTTCTGCCCATACTCAATAATTTACTGACTTTTCAGGAATTGACCCAATCGACACCTGTGAAAAAAATTACGCTACTCAATGATCAACTAGGCGACGACTTATCTGGAGCGCTAGGGACTGTCCCGCAAATGGATCTTATTTTCCTTATTGATGTCAGAACATCCCTTCGGCTTCCTCCACAATTATGCGATTCTGCTCAGAAGCACAACCTATCACCATTGCATATAATATATTGTCAGTGGAAAACTTCTTTTCCCGAAAATTCAAAGAATTCAGAGCAGTGTCAGAAGGATGAAAATACCTTGAACATCACAGAACCACATTTCCCCAATGTCATTGAATCTCAACTAACAGAAATATCGAATGAACATTTTCTTTATGCTTGGGATCTCTTACCGTTCCCACAGATTGACGATAACGTTTTATTGACTCATTCTCTGTATAACATGGAAAATGTAAATATGTATTATCCGGAGTTGCGATCCTTGCAAAGTGCCACCGAATCGATAATAGTTGACGATATGGTGAATTCTCTGCGAAGTTTGATCTTGGAGACTAACAGCATCGTAACCAATGTTGTATCCATAGGTAATATGTCCAAGAGATGTAGTCACCTTTTGAAAAAAAGAATTGACGAACAACTGACGGAAAACGATTTGTTCATCAAAGGTACACTTTATGGTGAACGAACTAATTGCGGACTAGAAATGGACTTGATTATCCTAGAGAGAAATGTCGATCCTATAACACCATTGCTGACACAACTTACGTATGCAGGAATATTGGACGATCTATATGAATTTAATTCGGGAATTAAGATAGGGGAGAAAGACATGAATTTCAATTATAGGGAGGATACAATATGGAATGATTTGAAATTTTTAAACTTCGGATCCGTTGGGCCACAGTTGAATAAATTGGCGAAAGAATTACAAACCCAATACGATACAAGACATAAAGCCGAGAGTGTACATGAAATTAAAGAATTTGTTGATTCTTTGGGTTCATTGCAACAAAGGCAAGCGTTTTTGAAAAATCATACAACCTTATCATCTGACGTTTTGAAAGTGGTAGAGACTGAGGAGTATGGATCCTTTAATAAAATCTTGGAGTTAGAGCTGGAAATCCTGATGGGGAACACACTTAATAAAGATATTGAGGATATTATACTAGAATTACAATATGAATACGAAGTTGACCGAAACAAAATTCTCAGGCTAATTTGTTTATTGTCTCTTTGCAAGAATTCTCTCCGTGAAAAAGATTATGAAGATCTGAAAACTTTTATGATTGATTCTTGGGGAATAGAAAACTGTTTTCAACTTGAATCCTTGGCTGAGTTAGGATTTTTCACCAGCAAGACTGGAAAATCAGATTTGCATGTAACCACAACCAAGCCTACAAGATTACAAAAAGAATATCGTTATATTTCACAATGGCTCAATACTGTGCCTATAGAAGATGAGCATATTGCAGGAAAAACCACAGATGAAAAGGACGAGTTCATAGAAGCTACCTTTGCTTACAGTGGTGTAGTACCATTGACAATGAGGCTGGTCCAAATGTTGTATGATAGGTCTATATTGTTCCATAATTATTCCTCACAACAACCTTTCATACTATCAAGAGAGCCCAAGGTTTCCCAAACCGAAGATTTGATTGAACAACTATACGGAGATCCACATGCAATCGAAGAGAGTAAGTGGGTCCCAGAAAGCGTTACCAAGAGGATCAACGCCAACATCAAAAATAACAAGAGAAAGTCTATAGACGGCTCCAAGGGAACTTTCAATACCGTTGAAGATATTGCACTTGTAGTATTCTTGGGCGGTGTGACAATGGGAGAAATAGCCATATTGAAGCATTTACAAAAAAGTTTAGGTAAAAAAGGTATTAACAAGAGGTTTATCATTATTGCTGATGGCCTAGCCAATGGCGATAGAATTATGAACTCTATATCTTAATTTCTATGTAATAAGTTCGATAAAATATGTATAATGCAAGTGACTTTTTCCTAATGGACGGTTTGCACCAATCATGTGAGAGAAAGTGTTCGGTGTTTACGGAAGAGCTAGGGGATCAAGAAAAACAGAAAATAAAGATTGACCACAGCATAACTCATAAGGTTAGATTAATGATTTACAAGAACGATCTTATAGTCTACTGATTTCAAGAAAGCATACAACATATCAATTAAATAGAGAAGAAGTCATACTCAATACACAATGTTGTGCCAACAAATGATTAGAACCGCAGCAAAGAGAAGTAGCAATATTATGGCTAGACCAATTATCATGAAGAGATCAGTCCATTTCAAAGATGGTGTGTATGAGAATATTCCATTCAAAGTCAAAGGTAGAAAGACGCCCTATGCTCTTTCTCATTTTGGGTTCTTCGCTGTTGGATTTGCTATTCCATTTGTTGCCTGTTATGTTCAATTGAAAAAATCTGGTGCTTTTTAGAAAATAGTCTCCCTTGAGATTTCAAGAATAGATGTATGTGCATGGCATGTTTGATTGGGACAGGGCCTGAGTACGTCCTGCCATTGTTCTAGGTACGTAAATTGCCGTTTTATTTATCTTCAAAATTTTCTTTTCATATATTCATAATCCTTTTTTGTACTCCCTTGTAATATAGAGACAAGAAAGAAAGGATCTAATAAAAACATAATTCGACGAATTTTTTTTTAAAAGAATACTATATATAATAACACATGAGAAAATAGAAAAAAAACTTTATAATACAGTAACAATCTCTATCTATTCGGAGGACTGTTTATTCGTGCCCTCTGGAAGAATCCCTCATGTTTCTTTATCTTATTCTTCTAAACTTATTATTTCTTTTGGAACCACTCAAGAACGTAGTACTTGACCGAGGTGGCTGATGATTGTCGTTTTTGAGTTGTGTATTGGACATTTGCTGGGTTGAATTGGATCGCCTTAACGTATTGGCTTTCTGTATTTTACCGTTTTGCAACGAGTTCGATGAGGATGAAAATGCAAGACCGCCACTTCTCATATGTGAGCTTAAGTTTTGAGTTATTTTATTCGAGCCACTAATGGTATTATTTCTTTTCCTTGTTATTTTTAATTTTTCTAAAGCTGAGGGAAACTGGGTAGAGGTACTCGTTAAAGGTTTATTCGAATGATGCGATTCTTCAAAATTATTATTCCGCAAAATAAGCCTACTGGATGATGAGGACAGCGGCGAAGATGGTTGAAAAGAGGCTGAAGACAGCCTTGATATATTCTTAGAAGATAGAGAGCCGTTGTTTGTGAGAATGTCGAAATTCGCCAGTTTGTTATTGAAGTCTTTTGCGGCATGTACCGGAGAGTACGAAAATCTGTTTAAATTGGTCGATTCTGCAATAGTAGAAATGTTAGGTAGGTTATTATTCGCATTTGAATCTAAATTAGGAGGTGGAATGCTATTTTTGGTAGAATTTTTCAACGTCTCTATGTAGAAAGATTGATCCTTATTAATATGAGTGTTTGCAGATGGGGTGGTCGTGCCGTTGTTATTCTTCGAAGAATTTCTTAATGAGGAGTTTTTTTTCAGTTTCTTGATAAATGATTTAGCTTCAAATTCTTCCAAACTGTTGTCATCAACAGTTAAGTCAACCGTGGGAGGGGGTTGATAATGAATTTGATGATTAGTTTTTGTCGACATCAGGCCTAGTGAAATGGAGGGAACGTTGCTGTGTTTCAAGACTGTCTCTAATTCTTGTATTCTTTTCTTCAACCCTGCCATAGAATCCAGTTCGACTTTGGCTTGATACAACAACTGTTGCTGCCTTGCACACTTTTCTCTTAATTTTAAACAGTGGTTTTGGTAATATTGGCACTGGTTAGAAAGCCCCTTCAATTGAAATTGGGAGACATTGTACAACGATTCCAGAAGAGGCGGCAATGGCTCAAAAAATATTCTAATATCGGTGGGTAGTTGTTTGGATTCAACAAGCTTGATTATGGAGATGTCGCTCGAATGGCATATGGGACATACTTTTGACGTTAATGGCGAATGCTGTGAACAAAGAATATGAGCACATGAAGTCAATCGCAATGGATCTCCATGAGATGTTCTTCTATGGCAAACACCACAGTACACGAAAGGTTGTTCAAAAATGGAATCCGACATGATATATTCCTTCCCAATGTTGTCGACGATAGCTATCCAGTTTTTTTAAGTCCCTTTGATTTTTTTTCTTTCTCTTTTTGTTCTTAAAGTTGATTTAGAAAAAGGACACGATCAACAAATAGCCGCCCATCCCTTGTTTGCCGCCGCACAAAGCGTCAACTTCAGAGACTTTTAGCGAACTTCCACAATGCTTCCTTTTCATATGAAGTAGCCTCCCCACATGCTGCCCACCTAATTTTCAAGTGCTCGTCTACCAGAAAGACGTAGCCAGAAAAAACGTTGTTGCAAAAGAGTTCCTCTCTAATTGAAAACGGCCATTGGGCCCTGGAACACTCGAAATAGAAGGGCTGTCGCCAAGTTGGAACACGGTTGATCCAACGGGTGAGCGTTTTGACAAGGGCACTTTTCACAGCGTTTTCTATAAGGTTGATTTCGATGATTTGCACATTGTTGCTGTTTAAACGTAAACGCGCATCAGCTTCAGCCAAATAGTCAATTGTTTTATTATTGTTAGTGGTTTCTTGGAAATATGAAGAACTCAATTTATCACCGGACGCTGTGCTAAATAATCTCACTATGCTGATTTTGCCCCTTAATAAAGTCTCGACATTCAGCTCTTTCGTACTATCCATTGAAGTGCCAACCAAATGTGGGAAATATAAAGCTTTAGTGTCCTTCCAATATGAAATTGGGGCCAGAAACAACTTCCCTCTCGTCTTTTGAAAGACTTGCACGTCGTAAAGTCCCGATTTGCTGAATTCAACGCTCAATTCTTTAACCCTGTGGCTTGTCTTTTGCGAATCAAACATATCTTTTAGTGAGTTTCCCTGAGAGTATTTAGTGTTGCTCTTTGGTGCATCTGTTAAGCCTATGGGCTTAATCAGTTGCTTTACTTGATAATCTTTTGGCGAAGCTGTTGTCATCATTGGCTTGAGGAATTTATTCAAGAAGGACATTCGAGCAAGCGTAAAATGGTAAAGCCTTTTGGAAATGAGTTGCATATTTTGTCTCGGTTAGTTTCGATATAAGTAAACAAAGCAAGTTACTTAGAATGATATTTGTTGTGAGTTGGTAACCTTTATTCGAGTAGACTCTCATGTTTTTTAGAAGGCGAATCATGTAACTCGTAATAAAAATCTAACTGGAAAAAAATACTTCCAAAATAGAAACGTGTGCGTGAAGAACGAGGTAGCGTTTGAAGTAGTTTTGCATTGCCGCATAGGGATGAGATCATGCCATTGCAAATATGTCTTTTTCTGCTTCCGATGTTGGAATATTGTCGTTTTGTTTCAGCGTACACTTCCACGACTTCTTCTACTTTCGAAGCAATCTCAGTCCCTGTTTTAAGATGGAATGTTGCTTTTACTGTTGAAGATAAAATGGTAAGGGTGAAACGATCATTTGTATTAGATATCAGCGTAGTTCATCTATAATATGAGGCCTAGGTATAAAATCTTGAAGACAAATCTTGGCACAGTGCGGGTTGGCCAGAAAGGGTCCTGGAGAAGGAGAAGAGATGCACGCTCTTTTTACAAGAGCTGCATGAAAGACAACGCCTTAACTTTACAGCCTTTCTAACACCGCCACTCTGTTCGAATAAAGTGACTGTATCCATCCGAAAATTGTATAAATTGGAGGGAGAGTAAGAAACCAACATAAAGTGGAACAGTACACTACTCAAGAAATACCCCGTGAATATACAGATTAGTACTTCTGTTCTTGAATCAGAGAAGGCTGAGAACTGAACTGTGGTTAAAGTATGGCTCCAAAAATAACAATATCCTTGAATCCGCCGTATAATGGGGAATTTTACAGTTCAAATGACCAGCTGTCAGGAGCAGTTAACCTTCAGATAACAAAGTCATTGTCTATAAGGAAAATTACCGTCATTTTGAAAGGGTTCTCAGAGACTCTAACGAAGATTGACCAAGAGTACATGTTTCAACAGAATGCTATGATGATGCCCGGTCAAGATAACAAATCCTTTCATACATTAATGAAATTTGAACAAAGAGTCTTTCCTCCGGATAATGTATGGAATGCCCTTGATGGATCCTCCAAACCATTCAAAGTTAAGCCAGGTTCGTACGACTACAAATTTCAATTTGATAAGTTTCCTAACAAACCTGAGTGCCTGAAAAATCATACAGCAAAGACAATAGCATTTGTAACAAGAAGTAATGCACGGTTACCACCGACGTTTAATAGTTATTGGCAAGAATTCAACAAGATCGATAATTTGGATTTATATTTCTATTCTTTTGGCAAGGTCATTTATATGGCGCAGGTGCAAATAGAACTAGGAAAATCTTCAGCTTGGTTTAAGCCTTTCCATAAATTGATAAGGGAAATTAAAACTTTTGAGTTCATACCTGAACCGAAGGACCTTATTATAGAACCTGACGAGGAGGATGATGAGGAACCTAATAGTTGCGGTAATAATAATAGATTCAACAGCATCGCCATGAATAATGAGTTTTTCAATAATTCAAATTTTAAAGTTCCATCAAAGGACGTGAGAGTTGTTAACGGAGTCGGATACATAAAAAGTGACAGGAACTTCTCTCAGGCCAGTTCTATATTAGTAGAAGATGGAAACATAAGAGCGAGGCCTGCATCTTCAGTGGCTTCAACGAGGCAATCTTCCCGCATGGCAAACGGTGCGAAAGTTTTCTCATCCATCTATAAAATAGGACTCCCTGATGGGAAAAGTAGCATGAGAGTGGAAGTTAGAAGTCGAGGTTTGAAGCAGATGTACAGAAAAGACTACTTGTTCAAGTCAGGCAGCCAAAATTTCGACGGGGTATATCTAGTCTTAGAAGGGAATATGGCAAGCCTGAGCAAGATGCAAATTGTACCACGTAAACTTCAACTGAATCTGTTAGAGACTACGACATATTTATCACAAGGTATAGCGAATGGAAACTACTCATCTTTGAAACTCATTGAACTTGATTTAAATCAGCTAAAATCCAATAAGCCTCTTTTAAACTGGAATGAACTACGAGAAACCTCGGATGGTTCCATGTATGAGTGTGAACTACGATTAAAGGAAAATCCCATTTTGAAAAAGGTGGTGTTCAATGAGGAGGATTATAGACACCGTGGGAACAGATTGTACAGTTTCAAGACATGTACAATAAAGAGAATATTTAGTTTTCAGCTGATGATCGAATGGGAGATTAATGGAGTTACGAAACAAACTGAAGTAAATATTAATCCTGTTCAAATCTTTTGTCAAGTAAGAGAGCATATTGAGGCAGAAGCGTTGCCTAGATATGTGCCCCCACCAACATATACGGAAATGGCAACGTAAGCATCGTGAAAATTACTGTACAAATATATACTCGCATGTGCATGTTTAGCAGGATAAGAATCTCTAAAGCAAATAACTGACGGATTTTTTTTGGATTTTTTTATTTGGTATAGATTTATATATACTTTATTTGCTTTTTTGAAAAGAAAGCAAAAAGTTATAGGAAGTGGAACATAATGAAATAAAGTGAGATTCTAAAATGTCTTCAGAGAAATATAATCATCCGTATCATATAAGAAAGAGAAGAAAAAAGGAAAATAAAAATATCCTAACCCATTAAAAATAAAGCGGTAGATTATTAAATTAACAAAGCAGCAACGGCAGCAATGAAAACGGATTTGCCAGCCTCCAAGACATTACCAGAACCTTCTGAGAAAGTGGAGATGATGGCGGTAGAAGTTGATTGAGCAGAGGAAGCTGGTTCTTGGGACACAGTGGAAGAAGAGGTAGTACTGGAGGAGTGAGCTTCAGTAGTAGAAGAAGCGTGCTCGGTGGAAGTAGCCTTGCTAGAAGGAGCTTGTTCACTGGAGGAAACCTTTGTAGAGGAAGAAGCTTGTTCTGTTGAAGTAGCCTTGCTGGAAGGAGCTTGTTCACTGGAAGAAGCTTTGCTAGAAGAAGAAGAAGCCTTACTAGAAGAGGCCTTAGTAGAAGAGGATGCACTGCTGGAAGAAGCCCTACTAGAAGAGGAGGCACTGCTGGAAGAAGCCTTAGTAGAAGAGGAAGCGCTGTTAGAAGCCTTGGTAGAGGATGACTTAGCGGATGAAGAGGACACACTGCTGCTTGAGTCATCTAATGAAGCGCCTTGTTCGGAGCAAGAGCTCTTGAAAGCGGAATAAGCAGCATCGGCGTCGTTGTTTGGACAGATGGAGTCCAAACACTTCTTAATGGACGAGTTCTCGTGTTGACAGTAACAGGAAACTTGATTCAAAGTGTCACAGGTGGAAGATGATTTGCCGACTTGGGCAACACAAGCCAACAAACAGGCTGGAGGAGTTGCTAAGACCTCACGGGACAACAATGCCAAAGAGATGACGGAAGATAATAAAGTAGTGGCACGCATGATTATATATAACGAGTGTTGAACGAGTGTAGTACTGTTGTGAGCTTTGATGAGGTGTATACTATTCAACTAGTCGAATCTACTTATCATCCCTTTGTTTATAGGCTCGAGATTGTTTATAAACGGTGAAAAAATGGTGAAAAACTAACTGAAAAAAATTCCAAAAAAGAAACAACGGGTCCCAAACAGTGGGATGTGTGGGTCTCCTACTTCTATAAATAGTAGTCACTTCCGGGTCACCCTGTTTTATCATTCAACGTAGTAACGACTTTAATTATTGATGCTATGTACAAGATTAGAAAGGTATAGACGTGTACTGATATATAACTACTCATTGCTGTGGCGGTGTAGGTGGTGAAGGTGGCGAAGGCGGTGTTATCCTCACAATTCTTCCCTCCTCATCGTATTCAGGGATGGGAACGTCCGTTCTCAGGTTCCCATCCTTACGCAATCTGTCGATGACGATGGGCTCGAAGAACTTCGTGCCTGTGTAAACTCCCACAAGACATGCGATTCCGATAGTGACCATATCCAACGTATTTTTCCGCATGATCTATCCCACTTGGTGTTTCTGTGTGTATGTATTTCTTCTGCTGTCTGGCTATTTGAGCTGTATCATGCTTCTGTCAACTGTCTCTTGATCGCTTTTTCCCCCTAGTTGGGCGGAAAAGCTGAGTAAGGCGCCCATGCAGAATATGGTATGGCGTAACCAATGATGGTGGAAAATACAGGAGGAAGGCAGACGTTGTCAATCTTTCTGTCTGTAATCTTGCCAAGAAGGACTGTCAATATGTCACTAATGGCGCCGTGACGTGCTAATGAGAACACCTGGGCTTTTCTGGTTTGTAGTCAGCTGCTTGTATTGGTATCCATTAGGTTAAAGGGCGCGCGGGTCTTTAATGGTGGTGAAATTTTCACTTCGAGGCCTTCGTTCTTTCCCTTTCAGAGTGGATCAGGCAAAGAAGCGTCGACGAATAAAACAGAACAAACAATTCGGAAAACTTCATTCTTGCTCATTTCGATTCTGCTCTATATGGGCCTAGCTCTTTTAGCCTCTTCTTCAGTATTTCTAACTAGACCGCTCCTCAGTCAATTGGTTCGCTTCTCCCCAATAGGTTTCAATTACATAGTAGGACGCTTCAAGCCATTCACGTGTATATCTCACTATAATACCACAACCTCTCCTAAAATGACTTCTAATTTCAAGACATTCGACCTGGACTTCTTAAAACCAGATTTAGATGAAAGATCGTATCGGTTTATTGAGTTGCCTAACAAATTGAAGGCCCTGTTAATCCAAGACCCAAAGGCTGATAAAGCCGCTGCTTCGTTGGACGTTAATATTGGCGCCTTTGAAGACCCGGAAAGTTTGCCTGGTCTGGCCCATTTCTGCGAGCATCTTTTGTTTATGGGCTCTGAGAAATTTCCTGATGAAAACGAATATTCAAGCTACTTGAGTAAGCATGGGGGTTCATCGAATGCCTACACTGCGTCGCAAAATACAAACTATTTTTTCGAAATAAATCATCAACACTTATTTGGAGCGCTGGACAGGTTCGCAGGTTTCTTCTCTTGTCCTCTTTTCAATAAGGATTCCACTGATAAAGAAATCAATGCTGTTAACAGCGAAAATAAAAAAAATTTACAAAATGATATCTGGAGAATCTACCAATTAGACAAGTCTTTGACCAATCCAAACCATCCATATCATAAATTTTCCACGGGGAACATCGAGACTTTGGGCACCTTGCCCAAGGAGAACGGGCAAAACGTTAGAGATGAGTTGTTACAGTTTCATAACAACTTTTACTCCGCCAACTTAATGAAGCTGTGTATTCTTGGCAGAGAAGATCTCGACACTTTGTCTGATTGGACCTATAATCTGTTTAAAGATATTTCGAATAATGACCGTGAGGTACCTCACTACGCAGAGCCTATTATGCAATCTGAATATCTGCAAAAAATAATTCAGGTCCACCCCGTGAAGGATTTGAAAAAACTAGAAATTTCATTCACTGTTCCTGATATGGATGAGAAGTGGGAGTCCAAGCCACCAAGGATATTAAGTCATTTAATTGGCCACGAGGGCTCCGGTTCTTTATTGGCACATTTAAAGAATGTGGGTTGGGCGAATGAGCTATCTGCCGGTGGGCACACTGTCTCCAAAGGTAATGCCTTTTTCGCTGTAGACATCGATCTGACTGACAACGGGTTAACGCATTATCGTGATGTCATTGTGTTGGTCTTCCAATACATTGAAATGTTGAAGAATTCGCTTCCTCAGAAATGGATCTTCAGTGAATTGCAGGATATTTGCAATGCCTCTTTCAAATTTAAGCAAGCTGGTAGCCCCTCTTCCACAGTTTCCTCCTTAGCGAAATTCCTGGAAAAAGAGTATATTCCTGTTGATAGAATTTTGGCCATGGGCTTACTAACTAAATATGAACCAGATTTGCTCACTCAGTATACAGATGCCCTAATCCCCGAAAATTCTCGTGTTACATTGATTTCGAAAAGTTTAGAAACGAACTCCAGCGAAAAATGGTATGGTACTGCGTTCAAGGTGCTGGATTATCCAGCAGATTTAGTGAGAGACATTAAATCCCCAGGCTTGAACCCGGCCCTAAATTTGCCACGTCCAAATGAATTTGTTTCAACCAATTTCAAGGTTGATAAAATAGATGGCGTAAAGCCATTAGAAGAACCTATGCTGTTGTTATCCGATGGTGTCAGCAGATTATGGTATAAGAAGGACGACCGATTTTGGCAACCAAGAGGTTATATCTATTTGTCTTTTAAATTGCCACATACTCATGCAAGCATCATTAACAGTATGCTATCTACGTTATATATCCAGATGGTCAACGATGCATTGAAAGATCTACAATATGATGCTGATTGTGCTGGTCTCCGTATATCTTTCAATAAGACTAATCAAGGCCTTGACATTACCGCGTCGGGGTATAATGAAAAGCTAATCATTTTATTAACAAGGTTCTTGCAAGGTGTTATTTCTTTTGAACCTAAGAAGAACCGTTTTGAGATTTTGAAGGACAAGACCATTCGTCATTTGAAGAATTTGTTATATGAGGTTCCATATTCGCAAATGTCAAACTACTATAATTCTCTAATAAACGAGCGTTCTTGGTCAACTGCTGAAAAACTACAGGTTTTCGAGAAATTGTCGTACGAGCAACTAATTAATTTCATACCTACAATTTATGAAGGTGCATTTTTTGAAACCTTGATTCACGGCAATATTAAACGTGAAGAGGCAATGGAAGTGGATTCGTTGATTAAGTCAATGATCACAGTTAACATTAACAATTTGCAAGTTTCTAACAACCGTTTGAGGTCCTATCTACTCCCAAAGGGTAAGAGCTTCAGATATGAAACTGCTCTGAAAGATTCTCTGAATGTCAATTCATGCATCCAACATGTCACACAATTGGACGTTTATTCGGAAGAGCTATCCGCCCTTAGCGGACTATTTACACAGTTGATTCATGAGCCATGTTTTGATACTTTAAGAACGAAGGAGCAATTGGGCTATGTTGTGTTCAGCTCCAGTCTAAACAATCACGGTACCGCAAATATCAGGATCTTGATCCAATCAGAACATACCACGCCGTATCTAGAATGGAGGATAACCAATTTTTATGAAACTTTTGGCCAAACCTTGAAAGATATGAAGCAGGAAGACTTTGAAAAACACAAAGAAGCATTATGCAATAGTCTATTACAGAAATTCAAGAACATGGGTGAAGAAAGTGCCAGATATACGGCAGCAATATACTTGGGCGATTACAATTTCACGCATCGTCAAAAGAAGGCTGAGCTAGTTGCTAACGTTACGAAAAAAGAAATGATAGACTTCTATGAAAATCATATAATTGGTGAGAACGCGTCTAGATTAATCCTTCATTTGAAGTCGCAAGTGGAAAACAAAGAGCTTGATGAAAGCGACTTGGACCTCGCCAAATACCCTTGTGGGGAGTTGATCGAAGATGTCGGATCATTTAAATCAACTCTGTTTGTTGCTCCCGTTCGTCAACCAATGAAAAACTTCGAGGTTTCTGTACCTACTGAAGACGGCAAATAGTGTCAAATAAAAGCGAAATAAAATTTCTGAGATGCTTTCACGGAAATTGTATATATAAACTCTATAGCAATTTATTATGTTTTGTCGCAAGATCTCATTTCCATGGAGTTCTCCAGTAAGGTGTCATATCACAGACCACTAGGGGAACAAGCCAGATAAATCAACTCAGCGTTCTAAGATGACTGTTCGAAAATATAGCTGCAAGAAAGCTGTAATTGAGATAAAATATATATAAAGTAATGTAGACTTTCTTCGACATCCCAATTCTATCGCCTCGCTTGAGGTAACACAGAAATCGGACTTCCTATCCTGTCCATTATTAAAATTATTCTTGGAAACTGGTATTTCAAATCTTGTTTGAAACACTGGCAATTAACTACTGTTGGAAGACAGGTTCAGTCAACTGTGGCATTGTTTCCGTGTAAAAAATAAATTTTTTGATTCGCCCTTCTTAAAAGTAAAACATCAAAGAATAAACGACATACAAATTCCAAGTAGTGAATTGATTATGATTTCCTGCCCTTTTATACACTGTAAATTTTTCAGATTCTGAAAAAATATGCTCAAGCGGGTAATAAGTATCCAATAACAGGAAACTTAGGGTATGAGAATGTTTAATAAGCTGGTATAATAAAAACAGGAAAAGCTACCTCACCTTACCTTACCTTCAAATTGATGACTCCTTCGACTGATGTGCAAGGGCATAGAGTTCAAGGTTTGGAAAGCCGGCAGAAACATAGAAAGTACAGAGGCACTTGAAAATGTATATATATGTATATATATATATTGTACTTATATATTCATCGTAGTTTACTTATTATCGCTTATCTGAATTTGTTGAAGCCAATGTCGTTAGCTCTTTCTCTGAAACATTGACGACAGATGTTCAAGTCGTACTTTCTGATCAAACCGGTGTGGGAGGAACAGACACGACATTGACGGGAGCCTTTACCGTATCTTCTTGGGTGAGAGAACCAGACGTTTTCGTGAGCCATTTTTAACTGCGATTATAGAAAGTTTTGTTAGTATTAATGAAAAATGGTCGGTATATATTTTCAGAAAATAGCATGAGGTTGGTGATTTTTTGGGTTCGCACATGCAGTTCTTCCACCCATGCAATAAATCTCTTAATCCTCCGGATATGTCGTTTGGACTGGTCTGTGGTCAAGCACTGTCTTATTCTGACGCACATTATACTGTATTCTATCTTGCGGAATTATTGAATTTACTTCCTCGTATCTCGGCAAAATTCACGTCCCTGTTGTTGGGTTTAGAATTCTTCGATGCCCTTTTTATTGAATAGGATTCGAAAATTAGGGACAAATAATTTCCAGTGACAGCTTGCGTGAATCTAGGTATGTTTTTTGTTGCCACTATTTTTGTCGGACTTGATCATTTCATCCTGTAATCTTTGCTCTTGGCGTTTTGATAGACCTCGTGGCTTTCTGCTTCAAATAGTATTAGTACATACCCTAATTTACACTTTTGTTCGTAGTTTTTCAGCTTCTTTATTTATTGAGAAAAGTCTGAGCTTGCGCTTCAAATAATCATCAGTTATATGTATCTCGTCAAACACCTTCCCGTACCTGTTTCACGGTGTCCCATAGGGTGTCCTGCTGATACTATGCTCTCATGCTATGTAGTGGCCCGTCATACCTCACCTGCGTGAAATTTTCTAGGACGACCCTCGCGAGAAAAACATGAAATTGTTGATTCATTTTGAAATGAACATGTATGGGTTTGAAGAGGTACAGATGTACCGAAGTGGCAGTCTTTTTTCTTACAGGGCATTTACAAAATTGCCACTTACGAAGGAGAATAAAACAGCTCAGATATTCTTAGACACTCCAAGGGCAGTGACAATACAATTGTAGGTTTCATCGTTACTATTGTACGACATACCATTATCGTTAAACTATAGCTGCTTTAGAAACATCAAGACGGAATTTATTTGTCCATTTTTGAAAGATGAGTTCTGCTTCTTTTACGTGTAATTGTTGTGTTATTCAGTTCAAGACGAGTGATTTGCAAAGATATCACATGAAGACTGAATGGCACAGATACAACTTGAAGAGAAGAATTGCCAGCCTGCCGCCGATTGGTGCAGAACAATTTGCTGAGAAATTACAAATTTCTGAAAAGGAACAGGCAGAAAACCAAGTTGATGAATTTGGTTTCCCCGTTCTGAAACCTATCATGAACCAAAGCAACCAGCATAATGCATTAACTGCGAAACAGAAGAAGCCAATCAAGGCGAAAAGAGGAAGAAAGCTTGGCGCAAGCTTATTGAAGAGAAATGATAGGGATACCGTTGCCGGAGAGAACGAGAATAGGTCCGTTTCCCCCTCTGGATCGATATCTTCGCAACTATCTAACTTGACTGTGGGGACAGAAAATACAAATACAGATTACGGTGAAGATACAGTCTCTGAATACGGTTTTACTAGTGATTCCAATTATGAGAATGGTACTAGTGATGAGGAATTAGAACCGGCGGATAGACCCATCGATGACGAAAAAAATGAAAAGATATCCATTACTGAATGCATATATTGTGGAAAAAACAGCAAAGAGGTGGAAAGAAATGTTAAGCATATGTTCAACGAGCATGGTCTTTTCATACCTGAAAGATCCTATTTGATCGATCTAGATGGTTTATTAGAGTTTTTGATAAAAGTGATTGTCATCGATCATGATTGTCTGTGCTGCAACTTTCACGGCTCTGGTTTAGAAAGTATAAGGGCACACATGAATTCTAAACGCCATTGCAGGCTACCATATGAAACCAAAGAGGAGCGCCAGTTGTTCGCTTCCTTTTACGATTTCACTTACAATGATCATCCTAGTAGGGGAAAAACCGGGTGTGGCACAGCTGGTACTCCCAGAGCTTCTTCTATTAGCAAGGTTAAAAATGAGGACTATCCTGGAGTAGATACCGCGTTGATCCCAACTGAGAATGATATTAATGCAAACTATACTACCGTTTCCATTGACGAGTCAGGCCTAGAACTCACTTTGCCAACAGGTGCAAGACTAGGCCATCGTGTGGGGCAGAGATATTACAGGCAGAACTTGCCTTCTCAGCCAAATCCCAATGAAAGCAGAAGAACTGTCAGTGCAGCTGATAGAAGAATGGTTAGCGGAGTAACGGAAAAACAATACAAGAAGGGTATGAAGAAAATGCACCAATTGGAGAAAAATGCCATTAATACGCAGATCCGTCGTGATATTAAAAGGGTCAACTTTCAAACTCACTACAGGGATGAGTTGTTACAATAGGCCACTTATCCAGCTCAGTTGAATGTATGTTTATTTACTTATTTATGTACTATACCATCTCAATTTTGAGCAACAATCCTTTTAATCGCGTAATGACAATTTATTTTTTTAATTTATCAGGCATATTCGGATTGAATGGCAAAATACCAGAATCCTTTAGTATAACTGAACTACTGTCATTGGGAGATTCCATTTGTTCGTTAATAGCTTCATTCATTGGAGACATTGGAGTAACAATTTCTTGTTTATCTTCATCAGTACCGTCAAGAAAACTTCCTAGTAAAAGCGATTTATTATTAGCGCCACGATCAAGTCTTAGCATATCTGAAGGGTATTCATTTTCTTCAGAAATGGTCTTGAAATGGTTTATCAATTCCTGAAAATGTAGCCTACTTTGGCTTACGGATCTTTGCGAGATGTCGGAATTAGTATCACAGAAATTACCATTTTCTCCTTGTCTTGTGTAGTTGTTCATCACATAAGATTGAGATGTCCATATGTTCAAACTATTCAATCTTCGATTCAACGTCTCAAAAGCCTTCGATTGTGGTATGATCATTAGGATACCAAATAGGCATTTATGCAAATATGGGTACTTTTGTTGTTCTAAAAGTTGTAAGCGCATTCTTGTGAAGACAGGAGATTCAAATAATTGTATCAGGATATCTAATTGCACCAAATCATTTAGCTTTAATTCGTAATTTGCGTATGTTTGTAGTACAGAGTAAGCTAGCTCATAACTTTCCGCAACAAAGCATAGAGATATCACTGACACGGGGTTGGGACACCAAGATTTGAATAAGCTATTGAAAAACATACCATCTTCACATGTTCTAAGTTTATTCCTCAAAGAGGACATTTCAGGTGAAGTTATTAGGTTTGTACTTAAAATTTGAATCATCATCTTCACAAAAGTTGAATCACTATAATTGTCCAATATCGAAGATATTACTTTATAAACACGTTCTGGTGATAAACGGGAAGATATTTGTCTCATGATGAAATTTGCCCTAGTTTTCACCAACTTTGTATCTCTCTTGAATAACGTTAGTAAATCTTGCAAAAACTGGCGTAAATAATTATCATTTGAATCCGAACATAAACTCTGCAAAAGGCTCAAAGCTTTCTCAATTAAAACCGAGTCTCTATTGGATAAAGATTTCAATAGAGTTAGGAACATGCTGTCGTTATGTTTCAATATTTGATTTGGAGCCTTGTGATAGATTAAGATGAGCCAGTCCAAGCACGCGATCTTGGCATCAATCCTGCTGTCGAAGAATTGTAGCGTCAAACTATTAACAATCGGGCCATATGCAATTTTACCATCAATTTCCTTGTTTTCATATGAGCTACATAATGACAGCAATTGACTGTTGACAAGTTGGGCAATGTCAGTGATGTGTGGATCTGAGTCGCTCAATAACTTCAGAAGAACAGAGAGAATCTTTGAAAGAAATGGGATAAACACGTTTGGAGAGATGGATAGAATAATCTGTATCCAGTGTAACGCAATCAATTGAATTTCTGCCTCCGATGATGCTAGATTGTTCACCAAAACGGTAATGACCTCTGGGAAATTCAGATTGATATCTTGACCAGGTATATATTCTTCACCATCGCGAAGTGGTTCTTGACTAGTTACCTCGCTATCTAACAACTGTTCTTGGTTACTCTGATGTGTCTCATCATTCATCTCATTGGCACTTGATACGTTTGTATCATTGGTTTCCATACTTACAGGTTTAGAGAGTCCGCCCAACGCAGTCATTAATGTTTTCTTTTTTTCAGCAATAAGTGCACCATCGGCTTTTTTAGTTGGAGTAGAACTGTTATTATATTTGTCTTCTAAAATTTTTAGTCTTTCCAACCTCTTCAGTTTAATTTCGGTTTGTAATTTCGAAATGCGGTCAACTTCGTGGAGCAATGAATCCATGAGAGTGTGCGTGACTGTTCTTACATCTTTATGAGAATCGCCCAGGAAAGTGAACAAGCCCCCAAGAAAGGATGGCAGATACGATATAAGCTCTAATCCAGGGGTATTGAGCAGGACTTTCAGCCAGTCAACTAAAAAAACACGGGTATCAGGGTTAATAGCGTATATTCTTTCAGTTAATAGGGGAACGAATTTTGGTAAGGAGAAGGCCAGTTGATTATCTTGCTCATATTCTTCTTGGTAGACGTTGCCGCTAATTGGGTCCGTTTTAATGGCTGGAAGCGAACCATAAGAACCATTATTCACAATACTTACATAATTCGAGGCCCTTTCTGCAACAATATCTTTGATCAAACGATCTAATAGTTCAGCTGCGCCTCGGACCGAGTTTTCTGTATCAGCACTAATTTTACAAAGCACATCGAATATTTCATTGAAATAGACCAAAATTTCACCCTTGGCGATCTTCGCAATGTTATATAAACTCTCGCATGCATAAAACCTTACTTGGTCGTTCTGGTCACCGAAACATGCTAGCACTGGAGGAAGGATATTTCTTAAGTAGCGGCCGACATCATTTATGCCCAGTGCAATTGCCGTCGCAGCGAGTCCCATTAGTCCTGCATTTCTGGCCATGGGCTGGTGCAATGCGTATGCATAGTCCCTGCACAGTTCATCTATTATCTTATCAATACGATCATAGTCACCTTCTAGGACGCATTGTTTGACCAGTTTCTCCAGCTCCAAGGCAGCAGCCTTCCGTTTTTCGTATAACTTGTCACTTAAACCCTTGGCAATTGATTTATCCATACTTCAACTCTTCTCGCAGCCTGAGTAAAGTGGTCTAGTTGCATCGACAGATGTCTCCTTCCGTTTATTTATCAACTCTCTTCTCGTGTTTTGTTCTTTTTCGAACATGGCGGGAAACGCAATTTAAAACAAACGAAGGGGACGTAGCACTACATCAAGTCCCAGTTTAATCTCACTTTTGCGCTTATATCCACAAGCGTTTATTAGCTAATTCAACTACAGGCAGGAAATCGACGCTCCTACCATGGATTGCCCTTCAAACATCGTGCTATTGCTGCTGCAAATAATTTTACGGCGGCAACAAATTCTAGCACATCGGGACAAGACACTTAATCTGCAAGAGCTGCTAATGGAACCCATCATCGATAATGACATACTCACAGAATTCAAGACGCACAAGTTGGTCCAATTGTATGGTCCCCAATACTACCGTGACATATCCCTGAGAGGTCTCAAGACAATGGTAACGGATATTTTTGCAGAAGAAATCCCCAAAGCTGAGCAGTCATCAGAAACAGACGAACCAACAACCGTGGTGACGCTGGCCAACCATTATTATGCTCAAAGGATCGACGAACTACAGAAGACAGAAATACCTCAGTTGAAAGAGCTGTTGCTTAAGAAGCTGGAGGACGTATAACGCGATGATCAAATTTTTAGATTTTTTTTCCAGAATAATAATAAAATGCGATGCCTAACAAGACACTGTGCAAGTGCGTAGTGTTCATCATTAATGAGCACGTAAGGAAAGTTCTTATATTAAAGCGTTGGGGCGGTAAATCAAAATTGTACAGTCGCTATGCGTAATCTCATTACCTTAAATAAGGGTAAATTCAAACCAATAGCATCTACTGCGGAAGTTGATGGAGATGATGTACCTTTCACTTTATTGGATTCAGTGTTTGATACGATATCTGATAGTATAACGTGTGTACTTGGTTCCATAGATATTGGCGCTATTGAGGTGCAACAATTCATGAAGGATGGTTCTAGAAATGTTTTGGCTTCATTTAACATCCAGACCTTTGATGACAAATTATTATCTTTTATTCACTTTGCAGATATCAACCAGCTAGTGTTCGTCTTCGAACAAGGTGATATCATTACAGCCACTTATGATCCTGTCAGTTTGGATCCTACTGAAACTTTGATTGAAATTGTAGGTACCATAGACAATGGGATAGCAGCCGCACAGTGGTCCTATGATGAAGAAACACTAGCCATGGTGACCAAAGATCGTAACGTTGTTGTTCTGAGCAAAATGTACGAACCCATATCCGAGTACCATCTAGAAGTGGATGATCTTAAAATGTCGAAACATGTTACTGTAGGCTGGGGTAAGAAGGAAACTCAGTTTAGAGGTAAGGGAGCGCGCGCTATGGAAAGAGAAGCATTGGCTAGTTTGAAGGCATCTGGCTTGGTTGGTAATCAATTAAGAGATCCAACTATGCCTTATATGGTAGATGCTGGGGATGTTACTACTTTGGACAGCCGTGAAGTCACGATTTCTTGGAGAGGCGATTGTGATTATTTTGCTGTGTCTTCTGTTGAAGAAGTACCAGACGAAGATGATGAAACAAAATCTTTAAAAAGAAGAGCGTTCAGAGTCTTTTCACGTGAAGGCCAATTAGATAGTGCCTCTGAGCCGGTCACAGGAATGGAACATCAGCTGAGTTGGAAACCCCAGGGATCTTTGATTGCATCCATACAAAGGAGGACCGATTTTGGTGATGACGATTCAGTAGATTTAATTTTCTTCGAGCGAAATGGTTTGAGGCATGGGGAATTTGATACAAGATTACCGTTTGATGAGAGGATAAAAAGTGTGTGTTGGAATAGTAACTCTGAAGCGTTAGCGATTGTATTGGTGGATCGTATTCAATTATGGATATCTAAAAATTACCATTGGTATCTAAAACAAGAATTATATGCTAGTGACATTTCATACGTCAAATGGCATCCAGAAAAGGACTTTACTTTGATGTTTTCTGATAACGGATCTGTCAACATTGTTGATTTTGCCTACAAGGTGGCACAGGGCCCAACGTTAGAACCATTCGATAACGGTACCTCTCTTGTCATTGATGGAACGACTGTGAATATCACTCCCTTGGCTCTAGCTAATGTCCCTCCGCCAATGTACTATCGTGATTTTGAAACTCCAGGCAATGTCTTGGATGTTGCATGCAGTTTGTCAAATGAAATATATGCAGCCATCAATAAGGATGCTTTAATATTTGCATCCGTAGCCAGTATTGAAGAAATGAAAAAGGGCAAGCACCCGAATGTGGTCTGTGAATTCCTTAAATCTGAATTTACAAGTGAAGTTGACTGTCTAAGGCAAGTTGCGTTTATTAACGATTCCATAGTCGGTGTGCTGCTTGACACAGACAACCTTTCAAGAATAGCACTTTTGGATATTCAGGATATTACTCAACCAACTCTGATAACTATTGCGGAGGTTTATGATAAAGTTGTCTTATTAAGAAGTGATTTTGATTATAACCATTTGGTATATGAAACTCGCGATGGTACAGTTTGTCAATTAGATGCGGAAGGACAATTGATGGAAATCACCAAGTTTCCTCAGTTGGTACGTGATTTCAAAGTAAAGAGAGTCCATAATATATCGTCAGAAGATGGTGGCAACTGGTCTTCGGAAAGTTCTGAATTAGTTGCATTCGGTATCACGAATAATGGTAAGTTATTTGCAAATCAAGTTCTCCTGGCTTCTGCGGTTACTTCTTTAGAAATCACTGATTCCTTTTTGCTCTTCACTACAGCACAACATAATTTACAGTTTGTGCATTTGAATTCCACTGATTTTAAGCCTCTGCCTTTGGTAGAAGAAGGTGTTGAAGATGAAAGAGTTCGTGCCATTGAAAGAGGTTCCATTTTAGTGTCTGTCATCCCATCCAAATCTTCCGTTGTATTGCAGGCCATACGTGGCAATTTAGAAACAATTTATCCAAGAATCATGGTACTAGCTGAAGTCAGAAAAGATATTATGGCGCAGCGCTATAAAGAAGCATTCGTTGTCTGTCGTACACACAGAATTAATCTTGATATCTTATACGACTACGCGCCTAAGCTATTTATTGAAAACTTAGAACTATTTATTAACCAAATCGAAAGGGTCGATTATCTCAATTTATTTATTTCCTGTTTGTCAGAGGATGACGTCACGAAGACAAAATACAAAGAAACTCTTTATTCAGGGATTTCAGAGTCATTTGGAGTGGAACCAGCATCACTCACTGAAATGCAAATTTACATGAAGAGAAAAATGTTTGACCCTAAAACCTCTAAAGTGAATAAAATTTGTGATGCGGTGCTAAATGTTTTATTGAACAATCCTGAATATAAGAAAACGTACTTGCAGACGATTATTACTGCATATGCATCTCAAAACCCTCAAAACTTATCGGATGCATTAAAACTAATCAGTGAACTGAAAGACCCAGAGGAGAAAGATTTCTGTGTAACCTACTTATGTTTCCTGCAAGATGTCAATGTGGTTTATAAGGTAACACTGTCTCTTTATGATGTCAATTTAGCATTATTAGTTGCTCAAAAATCACAGATGGATCCTCGTGAGTACTTACCATTTTTGCAGGAACTGCAAAATAACGAACCTTTACGTCGTAAGTATTTGATTGATGACTACTTGGGAAATTATGAAAAGGCATTAGAACATCTGTCTGAGATTAAGAAAGAAGAAATTATTTCGGAAGAAGTCATAGACTATGTTGAATCACATGGACTATATAAATATGCTTTAGCACTTTACCGTTATGATTCGAAGAAACAAAATGTCATTTACGATATTTACGCCAAGTATTTGTCCTCTAATCAAATGTACACGGATGCGGCGGTAGCTTATGAAATGCTAGGGAAGTTCAAGGAGGCAATGAAAGCATATGAATCGGCTAAAAAGTGGCGTGAAGCCATGACCGTTGCCGTTCAGAAGTTCCCAGAGGAAGTTGAGACAATTGCAGAAAATTTGGTTTCTTCTTTGACTTTCGAGCACAGGTATGTGGATGCTGCTGATATTCAACTAGAATATTTGGACGACCTCAAAGAATCTGTGACCTTGTACTGTAAGGCCTATAGATATGATATTGCATGCCTCGTGACACTCAAAGCAAAGAGGAAAGAACTTTTGGAAGAGGTGGTCGATCCTGGTTTGGGTGAAGGTTTTGGTATAATTGCCGAATTGCTTGCCGATTGTAAAGGCCAGATAAACTCTCAATTAAGAAGATTGAGAGAGCTGCGCGCTAAGAAAGAGGAGAATCCATATGCCTTCTATGGTCAGGAAACTGACCAAGCTGATGATGTCTCCATTGCTCCTTCTGAAACGTCGACGCAAGAATCATTTTTCACAAGATACACGGGCAAAACTGGAGGAACCGCAAAGACTGGTGCTTCCAGACGTACGGCAAAAAACAAGCGTAGGGAAGAACGTAAGCGTGCTCGTGGTAAAAAGGGGACCATCTACGAAGAGGAGTATTTGGTGCAATCAGTGGGAAGGCTAATTGAGAGATTAAACCAAACGAAGCAAGACGCTGTGAGAGTTGTTGAAGGTCTTTGTAGACGAAATATGAGGGAACAAGCTCACCAAATTCAAAAGAATTTTGTTGAAGTGCTCGATTTGTTGAAGGCAAACGTTGAAGAAATCTATTCTATTAGCGAAAAGGACAGAGAAAGGGTTAACGAAAATGGAGAAGTTTACTACATCCCGGAAATTCCCATTCCTGAGATCCACGATTTCCCCAAAAGTCAAATTGTTGATTTTTGAACATTTCCATTTTCTCAGTTATTCATTATGTAACTTAGTGTTCATAAATAAAGGAAAATATTCATGTTGATGGATTTCTTATTAGTTTTATTTTCAAATGAAACTACACATTTAATGTTTAGACCTAAAATTTGATGTTTTACATAAATTTACTTATGTAAAATAACATTTTGTACAGGAATTACAAATCTATTAAAAAGGGAGCCTAAATACGAAAAATGTTAATTATAGAAGTTGGAATTATTTTGTCTCTCAGGGTCTCTCATCTTATGGATACTGACACCAGAACTGTCAATATCTGCAATTTTCCCAATATCTTGGGGTGTAATGATGATAGTTTGAGTTCTTGCTATATCCTTTAGTTTTTTGACTATGAGAGTAGTACCAATCTTTCTGTTAACTTGATCCATGAAAACGTCAAACTCGTCCAACGCAATAATTCTTGAACGCATGGGTTTCCATGTAGCAAGTAACAATGCCATTTGAGAAAAGGATTTTTCGCCGCCTGATAAAGTATCAACATTTCTTGCCTTCTCATCGTTAGTGGTTAAGATGTATATTTCTAGACTCTTAGTATCCTTGATAAAGGAAAGGTTTCCTGAAAATTTTCGAACCTTCAAAGATGCACGGAAATCCATATCTGCGTCAAAGCACGTTCCCTTTTCCGCATTCTTATAGTTTTGATCACGAGCCTTCAGAGAGTTATGCAATCTGTTAAGTGCTTCATCTATCTCCACGTACTTTTTTTGACCTTCTTTGTATTTGCTCCTGCATTTCTCAAATAGTTCAATTACCTCCTCTTGTGATAATCCTAGACTTTTCTCAGCTTTTTGGATCATTCTCGAGACTTTATCGAGCTCGCGTTTGATCTCTTCCTGAGTGGCCGGTAGGTCAGCACTCTCGACTTGCTCCTTTGAGCAAAATGCACAAGCATTCTCAATTTGCTTTTGTATACCTTCATTCAACACTGCCACATTAGCTTCAATTTTCTTTATATTTTCTCGGCAGGTTTTTTTTTTATCTTCGTAATAAATGGTATCATCCTTTAATTTTTGAATTCTAGATTGACGGCAGTTGATATCCTCTTTCAGCTGTTGTAAATCATCTTGGGCTTCCATAAAAGCTAGTTTGGTAGAATCGTACTGCTCTTTAATTGGCTGGGCCTCCTGTGCAATTTGCTCAATTTTCAAACCTAGCTCTTCTTTGGCAGCTTCGTAACTGGCGATGGCTTGCTCTTGATTTTTTCTCTCATTTATTTTTGAGTTCAATATACCAGTATCGACCACCTTGCCGACATTCATTTTCAATTCTGTAATTCTAGAATTAGTTTTTCTCATTTCGCCTTTGATATTATTCAGCCTTTCATCTATTTCCTTTAATTTCGACCTCACATCATTCAACTTTTCCTCATAACGATCTCGTATATTCTGTGATTCTTTAATCTCCTGTTCAATCAAGTCCTTCAGATATCCGGTCCCATTGTCAGATGAAGAGATAACTTTTAATCTAACCTTATCTTGGTACGTAACCGTGTCTAGCCTATATCCGCCGGAAAGCTGAAAACCACTACGTCTATCTCTAAGCGATAGAGCCATATTCACGTTAGCCGGGCTTCTTTTTAAAAAATTTCTGGCCTCATTTTTGTCAGCAATTAGCACTATTCTTTCGATTCTGCTCAAATCAACAAATAAACACTCAATTTCTGGTTTCGAAAAATCGAGTGCGTCTACAATAGTCGGATAATTCCCACGCGCTCTACCTCCTGAATAATTGAATTGATTCAAACGGTAAGTAACGATAGGTATATTACTTCTTATATTGCACGATCTCATAATGTCTCTGAGAAGTCTATTATCCTTTGGATTCGCCACAACAAATGAGTTCAGCGAAGATGATATAGCTCTTTGAATAGAACGTGTCCACTTTTCGAAATCCTTTTTGATAGTTACAAAGGAACCTAGCGGTCCAATTGGGGGAGTTTGAAAATCGTTCTTCCTTTGCTCTATCGTCTTTAAAAGTCTATCCATATTACGATCAAAATTCATTAAGAAAGTATCATTACCCTTGGAAATATTATGTAATTCCATCTTCTTGTTTTGAATGCTTTGTGAAACAACCCTTAATTCCGATTCACGTTCACGTTGAATATCTCTCTCTTCATTTTTTAGATCTTGCAAATTGACGGCCAGAGAATTATTTACCTCTCTTAACTTTTCATTATTTTTTTCCAATTGTTCAAGCTCTTGTCTCATCTGATCCTTATCACCACCCATCTCCTTCGTAAGTTCTTCTTCCAAATGGGCAATTGTTTTATTTAGAGCATTGACTTTCTTCTTACCTTGATCAATATTACTCTGTGCCTCAGCTTGGTTACTTTTCTCCTTTTCAAATCTGCTTTTGACATCCCTCAATAGTTGTCTTGCATTTTGGTGCTCGCTATCTTTTTCATTAACATGAATAACTTTGGCATCAATTTTTGATTCAATAGTAGTACCATCAGACGTATATCTTTCGATCTTTTCTTGCCTATTACTGATTTTTTCTGAAACTTCATTGATCTTCTGTTGTATGCCACTAATCTCATTTTCCAAGTTTTTGCAGGCATCTGTATTCTGCGCTATATCAATCCATAATGATTTTGCTTGTAAAAGCATCTTTCTCTCATTCAAATCGGAAGTCTGGTTTAATTCTCTCAACAATTTTTTGGCATCTTCATATTCAGCCTTTAAAGACTTCAAGTTCTCTAGATGCAGAGCCATGTTTTCCTGCGCACTGTCGTGAATAGCACTAGCATAAACCAAGTTTTCAGTAATTTCTTGCAGCAAAGTACCCTTCATAAAATGGCTATACTTATCCTGGGAAGTGCTGGCAGTTAAGAAAGACCTGGCAGCATCCTGTGAAAGAAAACACATGGGATTGCTCACCGGTACAGAAAAAAAATCCACTACTGTTTGAATATCCTTTTTCTTGTTACTAATTTCTCTACCGATTTCAGATTTTAAACTAAAAGAAGCGGGCCCATCTCTCTTGATTGTCCTTTCCACTATAATTTCACTACCGAAGGTACCTTGTTGATACGCACCATACTTGCTATTTTCTAGATGAAGAGTAATTTTGGCAGAATAGCAACCTTCCCGAATCAAATCTTTCAAAGAGGAGCCTCTATTCGTCTCACTAGCCTTGGCCCCCAAACCAATAGTAATAGCTGTTAAGATGGCACTCTTACCACTGCCATTATTACCAACAATGAAATTCAATCTGGAACCCAGTTCGAGTTCAAAATGTTCATGGCACATAAAGTTCCTCAAAATGACTTTCTTGATATATCCTGAAGGGGACTCTTCCAAAAAATTGTCTTGTTCCGCTGTTGCAACGTCAGAAGAACTCCCGACCCTGCTGCTTCCGTCCAGCGCATTAGTACTATCATCATTATTATTATTGAACTGAGTCATGGGGGCAAACTGATGACGTCTGCGCTTTGTCTGCTGCCGCTGTTCCTCGTTTTCCTGTTGCGCAGTCAGTGAAAGCAACTCATCATCCACCTGCTCCATAGGTCTCTTACTACTAAGTATCGTCGAAGTCATACCATCTAGTAACTCAATAGGACTATATTTTTTATCTCTACTTTACAGCAGCCGCTTACCTATTACAGATACGTGTGTCCCTGTTTCTTGTGAGGAACTTCAATCTATGTTGTTGAAGCATCGATATGCAGTGTTGATAAAAACTAGACACTGAAATTTACTATACGCGACGCGTTTTTGGAGGCCTTCGTCCAGGATTTTTCATTATATAATAAGAAGTTAGCAGAAAAACATAGATTATATCATCCATTCTGTGTAACTATTACGTAGTGCAGAGGGAATTTCTATATCATGGCTTCCTAGGATTATTCATGGAATTTCTTGATACTTTCTTACACCTTGACACTTTTCCATCTCACCCCCGCGAACGATTAAAGAAACCGAAGAAAGTGGTATACATCCTTCGCTCGACAACTAGGGATTTGGCAGAAGCGAAACAACGGAGAATTGAACGAATCGCTGCTACCCTATATTGTGGACTCTGTACGTGACTAATTCGACCCGTGTGTGCAGTGGAGAGAATGTTGCATCCATCTTCAAGACGGTTTTTATCCACTCAGGTGAAGGGTCCAGGGCCTGCTGTGAAAAAACTCATTGCAATTGGTGAGAAATGGAAACAGAAGACCATCCGTGGGTTACCTAAACAAAATGTTTCGGCTAAAGGGTCCAAATATATTCTGTGCCAGTTTCCGTACCCTTCTGGAATGCTGCATATTGGGCATCTTCGGGTCTATGTTATCAGTGATTCTCTGAATAGATTTTACAAGCTAAGAGGCTACAACGTGATACATCCGATGGGATGGGATGCTTTTGGACTACCTGCTGAAAATGCTGCCATTGAAAGATGTGTGAATCCTGCCGTATGGACTAGAGATAACATTGCAAAAATGAAACAACAGATGGAAAGTATGCTGGCTAATTTCGACTGGGATAGAGAAATAGCCACATGTAATCCCGAATACTATAAATTCACTCAATGGATCTTCTTAAAACTTTTCGAAAATGGCCTAGCTTATCGTAAGGAAGCGGAAATTAACTGGGATCCTGTTGATAGAACAGTGTTGGCTAATGAACAAGTAGATGCTCAGGGTCGTTCTTGGAGATCAGGGGCCATTGTCGAGAAAAAACAGCTAAAGCAGTGGTTTTTGGGAATAACGAGATTTGCCCCTAAATTGAGAAAACACTTGAATCAATTGAAAGACTGGCCTTCCAATGTGAAGCAAATGCAAAAAAATTGGATAGGTGAATCTGTAGGTGCAGAATTGATATTCAAAGTTACAAACCCTGAATTTGAAGATTTGGTTGTCTTTACAACAAGGCCAGAAACCTTATTTGCGGTGCAGTATGTGGCTCTGGCTTTGGATCATCCAATTATACAGAAATATAGTGAAACAGTGTCCGAACTGAAAGAGTTTGTGAGAAAAAGCGCCGAATTACCAAACGATACAAAGGAAGGATTTTATTTACCTAATATAAAGGCTGTGAATCCCTTGACTAAGGAGGAAATTCCTATCTTCGCAGCTTCATATGTTGTCAGCAGCTATGGCACTGCGCCAAGCGCAGTAATGGGATGCCCGGGCCATGATAGTCGAGATTTTGAATTTTGGCAACAAAACTGTCCCGGAGAACATATTAAGACCTGTATAGCACCTTTCTTTGACGATGCTTGTAAATTATCTGAAAAGGAAAAAGAAAAAATAGTTGAGACTCTCCCATTCACGTCTACCAGTGGTATTTTAACTAAAGAAAGTGGGGAATATGCAGGAGTTTTCACTGAAGTGGCAAGAAAGTCGATAATGGGGAAATTGCATACAGAGAGACTATCTAAGAATATCGTTAGATATAAAATCAGAGATTGGTTAATAAGTAGACAAAGATACTGGGGCACCCCAATACCCATCATTCATTGCGAAAATTGTGGACCCGTCCCTGTTCCGGAAAGTGAGCTGCCCGTCAAATTGCCTGAGCTTGAAGGATTAGATACAAAAGGGAATCCGCTGTCTACAATCGAGGAATTCGTAAATGTTGATTGTCCTTCATGCGGGGGGCCTGCCAAAAGAGAAACTGATACCATGGATACCTTTATTGATAGTTCTTGGTATTATTTTAGATTTTTAGATCCCAAGAATACATCAAAGCCGTTTGATCGTGAGATTGCAAATGAATATATGCCTGTCGATATCTATATTGGTGGAGTAGAGCATGCTATCTTGCATTTATTATACTCCAGATTTATTGCTAAATTCCTCGGATCTATTGGTACATGGGACGACGCTACTGGCATCTTTGAACCATTTAAGAAACTGGTTACACAAGGAATGGTTCAGGGTAAAACTTATGTAGATCCTGATACTGGGCGATTTCTGAAATCAGACGAATTAAAGTTTATAAATGATTCTCCAGACGGGAACACCGTAATTATAAAGTCAAACGGCAAGGCTCCAATGGTTTCTTATGAAAAAATGTCAAAATCTAAACACAATGGTGCAGATCCTAACGAGTGTATTTCAAAACACGGACCTGATGCTACAAGGGCACATATTCTTTTCCAAAGTCCAATTTCAGATGCTCTGAATTGGGACGAATCTAAGATTGTTGGTATTGAACGTTGGTTGCAAAAAATTCTTCTTCTGACCAAAAATATTCTCAAGCTCGACGAGAATTTAGCAATAAGCGAATGCTTTAAGACACCGACAGATCTGAATGACGCAGAGGTGAAACTTCACAACGATTTTCAGTGTCTCTTAAAATCAATAACCGAATCATTCGAAGTTCATATCTCATTAAATACTGTAGTATCTGATTATATGAAACTAACGAATACTTTAGAAGGTGCATTTAAAAAAGGTGAAGTAAGAAATGAAATGATGGTGCAGAATTTACAAAAGCTGGTAAGCGTTATCTATCCCGCTGTCCCATCAATTTCGGAAGAGGCGGCGGAAATGATTAGCTCTCAAATGAAGTGGAATCAATATCAGTGGCCAGAAATTGAGCGCATTACCGAATCCCAATTTAAAAAGTTCCAAGTTGTGGTGAATGGGAGAGTCAAATTTATCTACACAACAGATAAAGACTTTTTCAAACTGGGTAGAGATGCCGTTATTGAGACTTTATTGAAGTTGCCGGAAGGTAAAATGTACTTAATGAATAAAAAAATTAAAAAATTCGTTATGAAATATAATGTGATTAGTTTCTTGTTCCATAAATAACCGCATGCCATCATGTGTTTACCGAAAATATTAATACTTGTAAATAACTAAATATTAATGCCTTATAGATACAAATGGCCCAGTTCGTTCTGGGAAATTGTAGAAACACAAAAATCCGTATACTTTTCTTCCCTAGAAGTTTTAAGAATTATATTTTGAGAGACTCTTCAAATAAGTGAATAAGAATATTGAAATTTCCCTATAGGGGTTAGCGCTGTCACTCAAATGCTTCAAGATTTCTACTCTCAGGTCGTGAATATTATTTATACCCTTAATCCAATCGTGTTGGGCAATCTCATGGTGTTTTGTTCGGGCGAAATCCTTAAACGTCTCCTCATTTACAATGCCGCTAGTGAATTTTATCCTGGTATTTTGGGTTGCTTCCAGCTCTCTGAGAATGACAGTACATATATATGATAGTGCAGGTACACCAGTAATTGTGAAAAATTTCAAATTTCTGAAATCCGCGGTTGGAATATAAACATTCTCCAAAATCGGTTTGAAGAAATCTATTGGGATACCAAATAAAGCTTTAGATGACAATACTTTGTTTCTATAGAGATAGTTCGTCAAGTCCATGATATATTGATTTTGCGTTTGAACATATTTGTTCGTTGGCGGGTACTGCATCAATTTATTCTTTGTTGCTACCAAATACTTGCATGCGGCTGATAGCAGTAACGGATCGTCCGAAGTGAAGATTTTATTCATGATATCTGGGCCCACTATTAAATATTGGACGGCATAATCTGAGTCACTCTGTAGTGACAACTGGGTTAAAATTCTCAATGTAGTAATCAAGGCCATCGTAGAGAATCGGTTTGAAGTGGAATTGTTGAAAATCTTGTCTAAAGTAAGCAAGCTTTGAATATCATGTAGCAGTGTCAGTCCGAGCGTCATTAATTTGTCATCAAAAGCCCAGTTTTTAATCATTTGTAAAAAATAAAAACAAATCTCAGGAAATATTTGATCATTACCATGGCCATTTCCAGTGCTCCACAAAAGTACGCCAGCCATAAATCTAACGAAAAGTTCTCTTGTACCACTGATTAATTTGGGTTTCCATAATGGCAAGATGCCAGAACATATTATTTTCAAAGTAAACTCGTCAAGCTTTAAATATTTTAAACTAAAAACTGCTTGAATAATCTGCGAAGACAGTTCATTCTCCATCGAAGAGATAGAGACGACAGTGGCCATTGTTTCTCGAGGATACTCTATCTGGTGTGCGAAACATCGTTTCAATTGCCAAATGCACCATTCATATGGTGATGATGATTTATTACGGCCACTTTTGATGAGAATGATACTAGAGTATAAATGCTGGAGAGATTCCCTAGATATGGCTCTCGGGTTTAGTAGGAGATTACCGTTTGAAGATGAAGTCATCATATAATCCACGTCATTGGGAATATGTAGCCGTGACCAGTTCTGAGCTAGTTGCTCCAATGAGGTAATATCCAACAGCGACACCATACCGTTCGAGGAAGAATATCCTGGCAACGACTGAAGTCGGAGCGGGCGTGTGGACACAGTTCCTAGTTGATGAATTTCATTCAAATACATGTCAATTGTGTTCTGAACAGTTTCAGCGGGGAAATTGCCTGGGTGGGTTCTGGATAATATTCGTTTCAAAATGGATAAAAAATGCGTATTCAGTTGCAAATTTCTGTGACTCTTTAAAGTTTTTCTGTTACAGTTGATAGTTACTATCAATGTTGTGATTTGGTTCGAGGCACCCACGAGACACTGATACCGTTGCAAAATCAAAGTCGCCGCAGCAGGAGCGTCCCGGTATCCTGGATTCATGGCACATTTTTTGATGATGAACAACTTCCAAGATTTGACATCGATAGAGGTGGTGGCTTGCCAAATAATCAAGTAAGTTATCCATTTTTGCAAGAAAGAAAATTGCCATAAATGCAACCAGACAGAGCCGGATATGCCGTGGCCCCTTTCCGACGATACTGGAAATAGGAAGAAGACGTGCACCAGCCATTTGCACAGTGCGGATTGTAAAGCCGGGGGGGTTTGTATGCGATATCGGGAGAACGCTGTTGGCGCACCCAGATGGTTAATAACTTCCAAAATGAGGTCCTTAGTCAGATAATCGTCGGGAAAAAAACAATTTTCCACAATGTACACCTTAGTCACTGTATCAATTATGGAAGTTTCACAGAGCAACCGTACAAGCGCTTGTAGCTGCGATGAAGAGAGACCATATTGTTTCGATTTTTCGTAAAGCAGGCATAAGGTAGTCTTTAGGGTCTGTGGAGGTGTTCGTTCGTTAGCATTTGTCAGTGAGAGGATGATATCATCTAGTACCAGACTCATCCATGAAAATAGAAAATTTCAGGTGCGCAGCAGTGTTTGTAGACGTGCTGTCCATCATTTCTCAGCCCATTATTTTTGTTGATAAATGTAAATTCTATAATTTTTCGCGTATTGTATTGTACAGATAAAAGAAAAGAAAAAAAGAAATAGAAAGAGTTATATAGCTGATAGATGTTTTTATAAAAGTCTATACAGAATGGGAGAGCTGCAAGAGACGGTTCAAACCTTCAAAGAGCCATTGTAGTCGTAAACAGATCTTGATCTGATATACGGGTCTAGCTTGGAGTAGTTCTCGCAGAGCGCGGTGGAGAGCTGTGCTCTTTTCTCCTGCAGTTGAATGTATGCCGGATCGCTCACTGGCTGGTGTTCGATCCACTGGGATGTAGCCTCCAAGAATTGCTGGACCAGCTCTTCTCTCTCTTTTTCGATCACAGCACGAGTCTCGGTGTCTTTCAAATGGATGTCCAGAGAGCCATCTGGTGGAGTATAGTGATCCAAGTCAGCGTCGTTTTCGCCACCCAGGTAGCTAGGAATGTACTGGGGCTGGATGAACTTATGCAACTCGTCGATGTTCTTGGTGAACACGATCTTGGACGCGACGACCGGGTCCAGCCAATTCTTGATGATGTTCCAAATCGGGTTGAAGATCCAGGGAGCCTTATGGATGAGCAGATGGCCCAGAGACTCCGGGTAGTGCGCCTCAAAACAAGTGATCAGGAACTTGACTGGCGCGTAGTCCATGTTGGACATGGAGAACCCATTCAGGTCGAACAAGATGGTGGTGGAGGCGGGGTAGTTGTCTTTGAAGAACAACTTGGATTGCTCGATGACCAACAGAGAGAATTTTTCCAGTTCCTGCTCGCTTTGGTCCGAGGAATGGTGTAGTCTGGGTCTCACAAGCATGAAGGGCCTCATATCATTGTCGTAGCCCTGGACGGTGGCCTTTTGCAGCTCTAAGTTCTTGATCACACCCGTCTCCTTGTTTTCATAGACGGCTCTTTCACCGCCGTTGATGATCTTGTTGATGGTGTCCTTGCGCCAGTACAAGTCGTGGCCCAACATGGCAATGGTCTTGTCTGCGTTCCACTTTCTGGCCCTGATGAACTTCAAAATGGTGGCATCTGGAGTTTCGTTCTTGATGTCGTGCCAGAACTGCTTCTTCGTCGATTGCGGGTCCAGATTGGCTAGTGCCTTGTGTATCCTGCCCTTTTCGTAGACGTGGGCCGCCTCAGCGGCTTCGCCAGAGTCCTGCGAGTGGTCGGAGGGTTGCAGCTTGCTAAACCAGGACGACTTCTTCTTCTTCGGCGGGGTGGACGAGGACGAGTTGAGCGAGTTACTGTGAAAGATATGGCTTCCGTCCACGGGTACTTGCCACAGATGGAAGAGGTGTGTCCAAATCTGCTTGAGGATGACCTCCTGGTCGTCAGTCAACTGTGTATCAAAGGACATGGTGTAGTTTGTGCGTGTCTATATATATATATGTATGTGTTTGAAGACAAGCGCAAGTGCCAAGATTTAAAGAGTGTATCAAACGCTATTGTTTTCGCTGTGGGAAAGTTGTAACGGTTTTATGTATGTGCGCAAGAAGACTATGGCCGACTGGAGCCAAGAGCTCAACAAACACGAAACAAAATGGCGAAGAAGGAAAGACGAATACCAAAGATCGCCTCGTTTAGCACCGGACGCAACCGCGCAAACTCTTGGAACGCAGGGACGCGATGACCGTGTCATGTGCAAGAATAACAGGTTGGCAACGAAGACAATTAGAGAAAGCTTGCTTGCTTGCTTTGGCTGAAACCACTTATTGTTCTTCTTGTCGTTTTGGCCATCCCATCCCAGCCCATGGCCAGTTGATGGCCCACTCGTGCAGGGTGATGTATATTTTTCACGATCGGGGCTCAAACAGCACATGCATTCCGATGGCATTCGTCCGGCCACAGCTACTTGCTGCACTGCTAACTCTCATCTTGGTTACAAATGTGCCACCACATGCAGTTAAAGCTGCTATCTAGTTGCCAAAGTTCCTATATATATGTACATCATATCTGTCTCTTCTCTTGATCGTTACCCGAAGCGGTTTTCCTCTTGATTTTTCGCTTTACGTGTTCTCTCTCATTCTCTTTTTTTCCCTCTCTCGTTCTCTCTTTCGGCAAACACTTGCAAACAACAAGTATATCCTGCCTTGAATTGGTGTTACGGTCGGTATAGATATTCTTAACGTCCAGCAGAACAAGGACTTCATTTTGCACCCCTCCCGCTCCAATCTCCGCTCTTCTCCATCTGAAACTTCACCGGCCTCAGAAGTAACCTTTTTCTGTCCTCAATTCAACCTCACTTCACTATTACACGGTTCAGTTGCTGGGAAAAAAAAAAAAGCGTACTTAAATATAACTAGCAAGCACAGAAGAAAACCGGCGTTGGCTCACACTTCACATCAAAAATGTCCTCCAATCGTGTTCTAGACCTGTTCAAGCCCTTTGAATCCTTCCTGCCGGAAGTCATTGCTCCGGAAAGAAAGGTCCCATACAACCAGAAACTCATCTGGACGGGTGTTTCGCTGCTGATCTTCTTAATCCTGGGCCAGATCCCACTGTACGGGATCGTGTCCAGTGAGACTTCGGACCCGCTATACTGGCTGCGTGCCATGCTGGCCTCCAATCGTGGTACTCTACTGGAACTAGGTGTCTCTCCCATCATCACGTCGTCGATGATTTTCCAATTCTTGCAAGGTACGCAACTTTTGCAGATCAGGGCCGAGAACAAGCAGGACAGGGAGCTGTTCCAAATTGCGCAAAAGGTCTGCGCCATCATTCTGATCTTGGGTCAAGCACTCGTGGTTGTCATGACGGGTAACTACGGTGCGCCTTCAGATCTTGGGCTGCCCATCTGTTTGTTGTTGGTCTTCCAATTGATGTTTGCATCGTTGATCGTCATGCTATTGGACGAACTGTTGTCCAAGGGCTACGGTCTAGGTTCCGGTATTTCATTGTTCACAGCCACTAACATTGCTGAACAGATTTTCTGGAGGGCCTTTGCCCCCACCACAGTCAACTCCGGTCGTGGTAAGGAGTTTGAAGGTGCCGTGATTGCGTTTTTCCATCTTTTGGCTGTCAGAAAGGACAAGAAGAGAGCCCTTGTGGAGGCCTTTTACCGTACCAATCTGCCCAACATGTTCCAAGTCTTGATGACCGTGGCTATTTTCCTTTTCGTGTTGTATTTGCAGGGCTTCCGTTACGAGTTGCCCATCAGGTCCACCAAGGTGAGAGGCCAAATTGGTACATACCCAATCAAGCTGTTTTACACTTCCAACACCCCGATCATGTTGCAAAGTGCGTTGACCTCCAACATTTTCCTGATCTCCCAAATCCTCTTCCAAAAATACCCCACCAACGCGTTGATCCGTTTGATTGGTGTTTGGGGTATCCGGCCGGGCACCCAGGGTCCTCAAATGGCCTTGAGCGGATTGGCCTACTACATCCAGCCATTGATGTCCTTGTCAGAAGCCCTTTTGGACCCTATCAAGACCATCGTCTACGTCACTTTTGTTCTCGGTTCGTGCGCGGTGTTTTCCAAAACTTGGATCGAGATCTCCGGTACATCTCCCCGTGACATCTCCAAACAGTTCAAGGACCAAGGCATGGTCATCAACGGTAAGAGAGAAACGTCAATCTACAGAGAATTGAAGAAGATCATTCCCACCGCTGCTGCCTTCGGAGGCGCCACCATTGGTGCCCTTTCTGTTGGCTCTGATCTACTAGGTACTTTGGGGTCCGGTGCGTCTATTTTGATGGCCACCACCACCATCTACGGCTACTACGAAGCAGCTGCCAAGGAAGGTGGGTTTACTAAGAACCTTGTTCCAGGGTTTTCCGATTTGATGTGAATATAAAATAAGAAAATAATATCCAAAAAAATCGCATTTGGCCATTCCAAACCTCTATTTTTTTATTTTATTACTACAACTGTATCTACGCCTTTGCCTACGTGTATAAGTTAGAATTTCTATATGTGTGTAAAATGTGTGAGTAATTCTTTAAAAAAAATTCGTTGATACTTCTAAGCGCGTGAACATCGGTAAGTAGCCTTCCCTCAGGAAAAGGTATGTTCGCAGGGAACGTCTGAAGAGCAAAAAGAAAGAACTCCTCATAGGGGGCTCGAACCCCTGACATTTCGGTATCCTTGCCTAAGCAAATATGCTTAAAAGCCGAACGCTCTACCAACTGAGCTAACAAGGATGAGTTCTTCGAAGTGTATTCGTATTATATACTGATGTGATACCTCATCAAAAATGGATGGTACTATTCTGTGACAATTGTTGAAATTCCATTCTTGTTGATAATTACACTGTATAAGAGAGGCATATAAAATACACACCGATTCGATGACAGGCTGCGTCATCTTCTTAACACCGTATATGGAAATCTTCTAGCTACATGAACGAATCTATCAACCTGTTGTACGAGTTATAGATGGAGAGGTGATTATTGTCTCCGACAGCACTATAAATCTTTCCGCCTCTGCCCTGTTTTATTGGCGCCGTAATTTAAGTCATCCTTTGAATACTATATATAATAGTATCCTAAGAGCGAGAAAAGAAATTCGTGATGGGAATAGACGGACTGTTAGAACAAGTAAGTTCATCATTATTCACATAACTAGTCCTTGTTTCAGGATGAAGAATGTTGAAATGACGTTCTATTGATGGGTGCACTTGGAGTCAAAGATCCATTAATTGAACATCAACTTGGAATTTATATATAAATGATATGAGTCGTTACATTGAACTTATAGTAAATTCCCTAGGTTATTGTTATGTTGAACATACTTAATATGTCCAATCGGCGTGTGTTTTATATACCTCTCTTATGTAGTGTAAGAAAGAGTTCTGCTTTTATTCTTAATTAATACTACTAATTATCAACACGGACGATGTTTGATTCTTGTTCCAGTAAAATCCACCGTTGGACCAGCTGCACAATCTGAAATTCCTTGAAACCCTAGATAAGTAAGTTTATTACATGGCGGTTGGTTGTTCTTGCCAAGATAATCGGAGTCCTATCCCATGGCAACAATGGCCACCCCGGAGTTAGTTCCGTCCTCGTTCCGGACGGATGGAAGCGCCGCTTTGGGGGCTCTTCTCCGGGGCCTGGTTGGGTTTTATTAGGCATCCCGGGCGTCCGCCAGCCCGGGACCGTGTCAATAGTGTGCGCGGTGAAGCCAAATAATAATAAGGGCGAGATGCACTACTCAATTTAGCTCTTTCTGCAAATCAAGAAGGCGAAGGGCAAATATTGTAATGCGAAGCTGGCCAATACCCACTATTTGTTTATTTGCTTGGATTGTGTCTACTTGTGCTAGTCTGTTTGTGGCGCCTTCCCCACACCATAAGGATCATCCTGTGTCTAGGCTTTATTATCTATTACATATATATATATATACATAGGAGAATGATCGCTCATTTACGGACGTATAGATCTTGCCTTATTGAAAATTCTAAATGAGAGAGACTATAAATATATAAGAGAACGCACTAATACAACGCCAAACATGCCGACTCTAATCAATGGACCAAGAAGAGATTCTACTGAAGGGTTCGACACAGATCTCATTACTCTACCCAGATTTATCATCGAACACCAAAAGCAATTCAAGAATGCCACTGGTGATTTCACTCTGGTGCTGAACGCATTGCAATTCGCATTCAAATTTGTGTCTCACACCATCAGACGAGCCGAATTGGTTAATTTGGTTGGGTTAGCGGGTGCCTCCAACTTCACCGGTGATCAGCAAAAGAAGTTGGACGTATTAGGTGACGAAATTTTCATCAATGCGATGAGGGCGAGTGGGATCATTAAGGTCCTTGTCTCTGAGGAGCAAGAGGACTTAATAGTTTTCCCCACAAGCACAGGAACCTACGCAGTATGTTGTGATCCCATCGATGGCTCCTCCAACTTGGACGCTGGTGTGTCTGTCGGAACGATCGCGTCTATTTTTAGACTTCTACCAGACTCTTCAGGTACTATAAACGACGTCCTAAGATGCGGCAAAGAAATGGTCGCCGCTTGCTACGCCATGTATGGCTCCTCCACGCATCTAGTTTTGACATTGGGCGACGGAGTTGATGGGTTCACTTTAGACACAAATTTGGGTGAATTCATTTTGACCCACCCTAATTTGAGAATCCCACCTCAAAAGGCCATTTATTCCATCAATGAAGGTAACACCGTCTTCTGGAACGAAACTATAAGAACATTTATTGAAAAAGTGAAACAGCCTCAACCAGATAACAATAATCAGCCCTTCTCCGCCAGGTATGTTGGGTCCATGGTTGCTGACGTGCACAGAACTTTCCTGTATGGCGGTCTTTTCGCATACCCCTGTGACAGAAAAAGCCCTAATGGAAAACTAAGATTGCTTTATGAGGCCTTCCCAATGGCATTCTTGATGGAGCAGGCCGGCGGGAAAGCCGTTAACGATCACGGAGAAAGAATCCTGGACTTGGTGCCAAGCCATATCCATGACAAATCTTCCATTTGGTTAGGTTCTTCTGGCGAAATCGATAAATTTTTGGACCATATTGGTAGGTCACATTAGTTCGATGAGCGCCGTATTATTTTCTTCTGTTCTCTACTTAGTGCGCGCGCAGAAAAAAAACAACAATATCTTGTACCGTATATATGTTTGTGTGTATATAGTAAGCATTACTCCTTTGAATGGTAAGGGTTTTCATTACAATAGAAAAAGGGAGAAGCAGATGGAATGTGATGGAAGTACTAAAGAATATTAGAGTTTATCCACTGTCAAATTTCATCACGTCATCCAAAACTTATATAAAGTTACCAAATGAACTAAGAAACCTAACCACCAAAGAGCAGGAGGACCAACTGGGGTTTTTACACATCATTGAAAACGACTTCAAACCTTCCGCACTGCTGCAAAAGCTGGTTGATTATACTGCGGACGAGGGCAAAATCTTGATCATAGATATAGTATCCTTATGGTCCCAACAAAAGCAAAGGCAACCAGGCGCGATATATATGAATTCATTGTCGTGTATAAATATCACTGGGTTGATCGCATTCCTGGAGCTATTGTATGACTCCCCCATGGATGCACTGAGAAGATGTCAAGTTGATCGATTCGACTTTCAACTACGAGGGATAGTGATCGACAATTTATCGTTCTTGAATTTTGAAAACGACAATAACTACAACGTAATAAATTTATCAAAATTTGAAAAGTTGTTCAAGATTCTGCGAAAGCTGAGGGAATTCTTGGGCTGCTGGATCATCACCAAGAGCTTCCCCATGGAATTCTACAATGGCATCGAAAATTCCCTAGTAGATAAATGGTCAATCAAGAGGAAAGGCGGCGTTGCACAGTACCCCACAAGACTGCCTGAGTCGTATATGAAAGGTATGGATTTGGTAGTTTGCAAAGAAGTTGCCAACGGCAAGGCACAGTACGCACGTGTAGGTGCGGTTGAGAAATGAAGGGAAGGAAAGAAAAAATCCATTAGGGACTCAGATACATACGTTAAATACTACTAGTACTATCAAAAACAAAAAGGTCAAAGCCGCTGTGGTGGCGGAATCAATGGTATTTATAACCGCACTGTTTACCTACATGTTCGTTGAGCCAAACATCGACATTTTCGAACTTCAGGCCGCAATGTTTACATCTACCAGGAACGACATTTCTATCCTTTTTCTTCGTTCCCGGTGGGTACTCAAAATGCAAAGCCTTTAAGTGGTTTTTGAACGTGTCACAACGTGAAAACACGCCTGTTTGGTGACAGTTCGAAGTCTCAAAATTCAAAGGCTTGAGCTTATACGGATACATATCCATATCCAGTTGAATCAACGTGGAATTGAACGGGCACTTAAACGTACCCTTTATCTGATGCAATGACTTCAATTGTGCATAATCCGTGACGGAATTCATCGGCGTCATTTTTTCGTGGCTTTCATCATCGTTAGGGGAAACAAATCCGCCCGTAGCATCATTGAGGCTCGAGGGCGCTCCCGATTGAGACAGTATTTCATCCTTCCAATGCCTCTTCTTATGCCTTAATAAATCATTGTTTCTGGCAAACCCACGGTGGCAAATGGGACACTTGTGAGGTCTGTCCTCCGGCGTCAAGTGCGTTGCCTTATGCGTGGTCAGATTGGCATAGAAATTGCGACAAATCGGACATTGCTTTTTCTTTCTAGGCTTATTGATTTTAATGCTATGGGTGGCACTTGCGCCGCCGCCACCACCAGCAGATGAGGGAGCGGCCATCTTCAAGGTCGGCGATATGGAGCGTGAGGGAGATGCAGAGGAAGAGTTCTCCGATGCAGATGCGGACCCTTCCGCAGGCTGCTGCACGGAGGGAAGAAAGCTAGAGCTGGAGTTCGACCGCGACACGTCGTTGGAGTGCGGAAGCAACTGATAGCTCAGCATCGACGATGACGCGCCCGCACCCCCACTGCTATTGTTGATGTTCATATTGGGCAGGGCCGGATGCGTCGAGGCAGACGACGCCTCACCATTATACTGCCTCTCGGCTGCCTTGATAAGGTTGTCGAATGACGAAATGGGAGGCAACGTGACGTGGTTCATAGTGCTATTGTTTGCATTACTCATCGCTCGCTGCACATGCCACACAAAAGAAACACACCCTGATTCCTCGAAATCAAGACCTTACCTCTAGCACGCACCGCAGGCCAGCAAACCTATCTTCTTTATACCGTTGCTTTTCTTCAGATGGTACTGCCATGCTTCCAACGGCTACAAAAAACACCGCAACGGCGAAAAAATGGCGCAATTATTGACCGAACGGTCACCTTGCACGGCCGGAATGGCGCGAATATGGGATCAACAAGCATTAAACAACAAAACAACACGAGCCATCAAGAGATGGTGAGGGTGGCGGCTGGCGGCAGCTGGAAGATAGAAGAGTACAATAACGCGAATGAGAACAATGGACACGCAGGTTCAGAGTGCGGACAGAGGGCTGGTGTTGCCCCCCATGAGTTCAACGGCGTCGACAGCGACGGCGGCTACCATGGCCACAAATATAGATACGGACACAGATGGAGATGGAGATGAGGATGGAGAAGCAGTGCGACTGGCGGAAGAGGGCGGTGTCGATTGGGTACCCGCACATATGCTGACCAGAGATAAGTCACGCTACTTGGGCCACTTCCTCGGGGCGAATAAGATGCTGGATGCGGTGAAGTGCAAACACTGTGACGTGGTGATTAGACGGCAGGCGAACGGCACGAGCACGGCTCAGGCCTCGCAGGCGCATTTGTGGAGCGTACACAAGATAGATCCGAATGGCAATTACTATGGTGAATGGGCCGGCGCAGAAGCAGGCGCAACTTTCATGGCAAGGCCACCCTTAAAGAACCATCAGGGCGGTGGCACCACGACAAGCAGCATTGCCAACCTCTTGGACATAGACGAGGATCTTCTGAAAAGAACTAGAGAGAGGGAAATGGCATTGCCTCTCGTGCAGTCGCTGGCCATCATCATTGCGTCGGAAAATCTGCCCCTTTCGTTCGTGGACAACACTGCTGTGCGTCTCTTGATCAATCAAAACACCAACTCATTAAGTTTCATTGACCATGATCTGATTGTGAGTACAATCAGGTCCATTGCGTATAATCTCGACCGAATCGTTCAGAGGACTGCGTTGCGCAACAATGCAGATTTATCGTTGATCATCGACAAAAATTATCTGCTGCTAGATCCGGCGGAAAGATCGGACCAGTTATCAAATAGATTGAAGAACCAATTATTTGAAATGCAAAAAATCAACTTTTTCTCCTTGAGCCACTCCGTTTGGAATAACACGATCTCTATATTGAGTATTCAGTACTACGATGATATCCACTCTCAAGTTAAGACTTTGCCCTTGACCATCCAAAATTTAAAGGAACTAAACGATGATCCTAAACTATCCATTCCAGCTCAACTGTTCAAAATCTCGCAAGAGCTGCCTGGTTTGCAAAATACTGTTATTTCCATGACGCTACCAAGATCTCAACTAATAGATCTTTTGAACGTGATGGACAGCCAACCCTTTTTCCCCAACACGTATACGAATGCCAAAAATTATTATCACAACTGTATTATCTCTATCATAAATTCGGCAATCTTGCCATTGTTTGGTACGCCCAAATCTGCTGATATCACGCATTCAGCACAATCGTCATCTGCCAAAGGGCCATTCACTTTATTAGACTCTTTAATTGATTTATCGGATATAGACATTTCGAATTCCATTTTCTTCAGAATCAATTCCTTTTTAGATGATTTACAATCAAATTCGTGGCAACTAGATAAATTCCGCTCTTTATGTGGGAAATTTGGATTTGAATTCAAATGCTCCAAGTTCGATCTAACCCGCTATTCTACAGCCACCGTTTCATTGCAAACTTTCTTAAATTTACGTCCCATAATAGAAGAATACCAATCCATCATTCAAATTGAAAAATTCAACGAAATCGACTTCCAAATAATAGAATATTTATTAACTACTTTGAATTCCATCAATAGAGTATTGAAGTTCTTTACTTCTTCCAAAGACTCAAATTTTACCTATGTTGTATTTGCCATAATGTCCATTGAAAAACATTTGTTATCTACTCTGAGCACTTTACAATTCCAACGGTTGATTGCGCCATTTGAAGCTTTTTTATCAAAGATTCAAGAATTCAAAACCATCCTCTTCTCAGATGATATGAATCTTTTAGCAATGTTCTTGTGTCCCGCAATTTTATTTGAAAGAGAAGTCTTGGAATATTCCTTCCATACAATTTCACTTTCTGAAATAGTGGATAAACTTTCCACACTAATTTTCAGTTTGTTAAAGAGGTTTTTGAATTTACATACGATAGGCAGCGTGAACAATAATAACAACATTCCTACTAGTAACGACATCAGCAGACACAACGATGGTCAAGGCAACAACAGCAACATCAGTAACAACAACGACAACAACGACAACAATAATAATGACAACGACAACCTCTCAAATTCACACACACCCGCATCTAGAATAAACATAGATTCCAATAATGGACAACGTTCGGTCTCGCCAGCCCAGCAACCACGTGATGACAATAATAATATATCATTTGGTTCTCTCAGCGGTACCCATCAGCTCTCAGACTCTACCATCTCAAACGAAATAGATACAATCTTTCTACAAATCATCCAAGAAGACCTATATGAATATTTGAGTACTGTAAACTCCATCGTACCCATATCGTATAGATCATACTGTGAACAGAGTAGTTTCGTTAGGGACAGTGGTCGCTTCAAAAAAAGAATAATAACAGAAGACTCTATCATAGGCGAATTAGAGCAACCATTGAATTTCATTGAAGAGTTGCTAGATATACATGTTCCTGTGTGTAATGCATTCTGGACTCAATACTTGGATAATGACGCTGGGCCGATAATTAGAATCTTATTCAAGATAATGCAATGTCAGTCATCTTCCTCCATCAGGGAGGAATACTCATTTTTAAACAACTTCGCTCCAAAGACACACCCTGATTTGACTCAAGAGATCATTAAAATCAAATTATTCAACGACCAGTTCGTAGCAAGCAAAGTCGACTACGATTTGGACACTTTACAAACCGCAAGCCAATATCTTCCGTAGGACAAACGAAGGAAATATATTCTGTAGTTTAAATTTCACCCGTTATATATTTTTATTCTATGATTTGTAAATGTATTATTTACCACTACTTTTTACTGTAAGAGCATCGCTCCAACAGCAGACAAAGATATCAAATAAATCTATCATTTCTATAATAATGATTTCATTTATCGTACATACTTAATGTAAAAAAATTCCTTAAACTCTGTTTTTTTGCTTTCTCCGTAAAAGAGTCTCGCTTATTACTCAGGCCTTCCTGGAAGAGACCTTGGTGGTAGAGGTTTTGACACCAGTAGAAGAACCAGATCCAACGGAACCAGAAACTTCAGATCCTTTCTTGACAGTCTTTTTTCCACCTTTCTTGTAAGATTGGATGTAGAAAGATATAAACAAGAGCAAATAAGACGTTAAGATCATATAACCATAGGCAGCAGCAGATTGAGTACCATAGCAGGTACCTTTGTTTGGCAAAATACCACGCAAGTATTTGTGAGCATAGAATGTGTAGGTGGCAAAGTAAACGAAAACTAAGTCAATCAAAAATTGGATGATTTGGAATCTGGTGACCCATTGCTTCCACCAAACCCTAATACCACATGAACTCAAGAAGTAATACCAGTACATGATAACATGGACTCCCAAGTTTAGCAGGATGACAACCCATTCAACCGAAGTACGACCAATCAATTGAGTGTAGCACAACAAAGCGGTGGCACCATGGTGATAAGTGTGCAAAAACAATAGCTTCTTTCTTCTCAAAACTAAAAACACAGTGTCAATCAATTCTACGAATTTGGTCAAGTAGTTCAAATAGTAAAGAGTAACCAACTTTGGTGCGAAGGCTTCCTTGGAGCAGATGGACCAGAATAGACCATGGTGATAGACCATAGGAATCAATTGTTCTAACATCAACAACCATAAGACCAATGAAATAGACGTCAAAAACAAGTTATGCATCTCGAAAAGTAATTTGAGCTTCAATGGGGAAGTATTTAAAGCGCGTAAAATAGCTTGACCACCAAAGATGATAATGTAGTAGACAATGATAATACCAACAGCATGGTATCCATTAGCCAGGAAAGTCTTATCATGAATGAACTCAAATTGTTCAGCTGGATAGCCACTAAAGTGTTCGAAAACCTTAGAGAAGATTGGCCATAACTCAATACCGAATGGGTTTTCAATGGAAGGAATATGAATCTTCAAGAAACATGAGGAGGAAGTGTTCAAAGACTGGAACTGGTCGGCAACAGCTGCTGCAACAGTTGACGTGGTGGTATTCATGACTCTTTATGCTTCGAAAACAAACTGAAACAGCCGGATAAATGAACTATCGAGTTAAACTTGAAGCGAGTGAAGATCTGTCAAAAATCAATCAATGGCCGAGTAGAAGGACACCAGATATGCAGAAAATATATAGTACCTAACTGGGGTAATCTGTTAAAAAATTTCAAACAAGGTTGAACGATAAATAAAAGACCTCCAGGAAAATATTTTATACTATCATCTACTAAGTAGCTGTGAAAAAAAAGACAAGCCAAATACGTAAACCAACCTTTTGTTTATACACACAGTCTGGAAATTTTTCTGAAAATTTTTCACTTTGTGGACGGAAATAAAAATGCTCGAGAGTTCAGAAAAAAAAAATTCGCGTTTTATCGCGTCACTGATTTTTGTGAAAGATAATGCCTCTGACAGTTAATTTTTATTGTCAATATTGTTATTATTATTGTTAATATTATTGTTGTTGTTTTTAATGCTATCACTATTAATAGTATTTATGATTTGTTCACTTTCAACTTTAGTTATATGCATAATTTATCCCGATGAAATTAGGGATAAAAACCTATCTGTGATATGACCTTAACCCCAGAAGTCTAACGATGCAACCGTATCGTATCCTCGGTAATCCTCGTAACAGTACAGAATTTCTTGTGTACTTGTTTGTAAAAGCCGAATCTTATCAGCAAGGACACAACGGACTAGTTCGCCGGTCTCGATCTTTCTTATTTCAATGAAATTGCTGTCGAAAGCCAAGATATACGGGTACCAAATCGCGAATTTTTGAGGCTCCCCCTCCCAATGAATAATATGCGATTCTTTCTTCCTCCAACCTTGGTTATTGACAAAAAAGGCAAATTCTGTATAACACAACAGAAACATGTTCCCCACACGGTAAATTGCCATTGGTTTCAAAGTATCTCTTAACGCAAACTCCAATGATGTATCGGCAGGATCTAACAAGGATTCATGAGCATTCTGCGAAATACTAACAATTTGGAAACCCTTTTTACAGCCAATGCATAAGTTTGCCTTAAGAAATGAGATAGAAACCGGTTCAGAGTCGAAAATAACCTCGGTAATTTTCTTCTTGAGGCTTTTCTTATTACCGCTACTACCACTATTTTTTTCAGCCAATAATGGATGTTCATGCTCAAAATATTTGATCGAATGCGATGAACTATGCGCAGTCACGATCAATCTCTTACCATTACAGTCTCCCTCCGCGAAAAAACTCACGTGATTAATCAATTCCTTGTGATGTTTCTTGAAGAAGGATGTCCCATTGTCTTCAGCTTCAATTAACGATAGCGGGCAACTGTATAATTTTTTATCAATGAGAAGGATGATTGATTTGAATTCTTCCAATACTGCAATTTGAGTGATATTATTTCTTTGCACTAGTTGAATTGGAGTTGAAAAAAAAGCAGAACTTTTATGTCTATGATCTTTATTCTGCTGTCTTTTAATATTACTCATATATAACCCTGAGTTAGTCGCAATTAAAAGCTTCCTACCACCGTCACAGGAAGTGACACTGTTGATCTTGTTTGTGTAGTCAAAGAACCTATCACTCATTTTCGTTACGTTGAACATTTCTGTCTTACTTATTATGGCTGCTTGCTCTTGTTTGATTTTCTCTAAAAGCGTCTGCAGCCCAGCGTATTGCGCAGCGTAGAGGGTGACCTGATACCTTTGCTTCGCACCGTAGTATAAGAAAGTTATTGCATTTTTAGGGTTATTTGTATTGTATTCTGATAGGATCACTGTTCCCGAACAGTCTGGATGATCTCCAATATACTTTCTCAACGCAGGCATATCTTCGCCTGGACATGCAAATAATAATGGTAATGGAATGGGCCTTTGGAAAACCTTATGTTGGTGCCATTTATTAACTGCTTTGGCCTTCAGGAATAACAGCATGTTGTCTAGGAGATAAAATTGAATATCACCAATAACAGCTCCATCAGATTTCGATAATTCCTTCCTTGATAATATACCTTCATGTTTAATTTTCCTCTTTTCATCATTTAAACCTAAATTAACGTACTCATTTTTGAAGAGGATCTTCTGCTTCAATAATTTCACGTCATGTCTATCTTGCGCAGCACCACTTGCTTGATCAATTCTTTTCATGAAGTCTTTTAGTGCATCCATGGCTTTACTCAAGTCTTCATAATCCCCTTTGTCCTTTTCAGGGTCGGTGGATTTCATGATTTCCCTGACTAATAGCATATATCTACCTGGCCTTGAAACACCCTGAGATAAGAACGAATCAATACCATGTCTTAACGATGAACTCATCATATCGTCATCAAATCTGGCAAAATAAGGATTAACCGATCTTTGAGTTTCGATTAGATATTTAGCATAAGGTCTTGAAGCGACATATGAAACAAATGGTTCAAAAAATGGAATAAACCTTAAAACAATGTCACCAATTCCTCTTACAACTGGCGAACTTTTTTGCCTATCTGTCAAAGCCTTCAAAAATCGTCTATTCACAGAATAAATATCATTTATATGTGCAAAGACATGCTTGATAAAATTTTTTCGTATATCTGCGGTGATAATATTAGTTTCAGCCAGTGTTTTCATGAATGTATCTCTGGTAATTTCTAACGATTTGACAAAGTTCTTCTCTGTAATATAAACCTCATAAATAGCTTCTTGTCTTTTTATCTCTTTCTTGGGTAGGCCTTCCCACTCTTCTTTGGATACTGAACTTGTCCAAGATGGTTTTTCTTCATCATCGTCGTCCAAAGCCATTGAGATGTTACGTTTTAACCCTCCATTTGGTTTCAAGTTTAACCTTGCTTGTTGTTCAAGACGTCTTGGACATGAAATAGAATAACATAAGGCATCTCTTGTACATGTGGGAGAATAGCATTCTGCCAGTAGTGTGAACACACCATTGACATTATGGATAGCTGCAGGATTCTTTTGTTGTGATATTGAGCCACTCATATGCAGTCTCGAGCCCGTCAAAATTGCCTGATCGCTATTCAAAGACGAAGTTGAACTTGATGGAACCATCCCAGAGCCTGGGTAAGGATTATTACCGTAACTAAAAGATGATGTATTTGGTAATAGCATCAGCGGATCATGAGCGTTTGTGGAACCGGTCCCTGTGAACCTTGAGTTATCTGTGAATTCGTAAACCTCATGTGGAGAATCTCTTAATCTATGCTCATATACAACGTCATGGAACAGTTTTTGTGCATCTAGTGATCTACCGAATAACAACGCCAGGTTTCTGTCAGAAGTTCTAATAATGGCACAAATGACATCAACGGCCTGTTGTCCTGTAAATGCGTCACGATAGACCAGCCCATCCTTTTTATGTTCTGCAAGTTGTATAGAGCTTTTGAATTTTGTGGCTACTCTTGACAAAAGAGCTGGATATACCTGAGGTTTCTTTGTAGAAGCGCTCATGATAGGTCTAGATAACGACAAGTGTGCCATGCTGCTTCTGCGCGGGGATGCTAAAGAGGTTCCCGAAACGGAAGTGTATCTTTTTGAAGCTAATGAAGTCGAAGAAACTCTTGTTTTGAGGCCCAGACCAATGGTCGAAGAGCTGCCCATGGTACTTGGGGAATTTAGGGAACCGTGGACGTTATTGAGGTTACTATAACTGTTCGAAGAGTGATGATTATGATGAGATTCTGCAAATGGATTGGCAGTCATGTCATATTTTTGAGAGACTTTTCTACCGTTGGAAGTTTTCGACTGAAAAGATGATGCAATATTTTTGAGAGTAGAAGAGTTTAGTGACATCGATCTAGATGATAGAGAATGCGAATGTTGAGGATAATTATTGTTGTTATTGCCCACTGAATGATGAGCACCATTATTATTAGTGTTATTTTTATTATTATGCTGAATATGCTGTTGATGTTGGTGCAGTTGTTGTTCGTGTAAGTCTTTAGAACTTGGTCTGGAAAAGAAACCAAACCCTTGCAAGGGCGATTTTCTAGCCTGTGTAGGAGTAGTGGAAGCACTTCCGGTTGAGAAACTGGTTTGTTTCTTTAGACCAGCAAGTGCTAATTGCGGGAGTGAAGGCTTCCTCTTGGGCACGGAAGCGGTAGCACTTTTATTTTTCTGATAAACCTCGTTTCTCGGAGACATTGGAGGCAAAGGATGGTCATTATGATTCTTGGCTTGTCTACCGGCACTCGTTGTATAAATATGGGACATTGATTTAGCGTGAACAATCGGGGGGGAAGGTGGGGAGTCTCTTACTTTTTTTGGACTACTTACAGGTGTATTATCAGCACTTGATAAACTTTGTGTGTCTGGAACCTCCTTAATACTTGTTTTCTGCGATAGAATGTAATTCGAGCCTTCTCCCTTCATATCATTACTGGCTACATTAGAATCGTTAATGGCGGCTTGAGATGCCGGACTCCTCTTCTGTTTTGCGATAATGATGTCATTGGCGATGTCCTCAGAAATAAGAACGTTCAGGTCCTGTATATCTTCGATTCGATTAGGCAGCAGTTGAGGACTTATGTCGCCATGCGAATTATCATCAAATGTTACGAAGGAATCTTGCCTCCTCTCTACACCAAATATTTGAGAATAAATGTCATTCCTGTCCCCCATGCTGTCAACGTTGACTTCGCTCATACCCGCAGAAAAAGAGATGATTTATCTAGTACTGTCCAATTAATTCAGCAATAACAGAGCGCTGCAATCGATTACAATAACAGAGCGAATGAATATATTAATGATCACAAATGACAAACGAAAAAAATAGCTATAAAACCAGCAATAAAGCTCCAGAAAAACCTAGTCGACTCAACGCTTTTATAAAATCAAGGTTATCAATGCTTACTGGTCGTAGCACCCTGTTTAGGACTCTTTACCCAGGTTCGCAATCTCGGACTTCCATATCATTGTTTTCACTATCATTCTCTCTCAGTTTCATTTACTCGGCCGTTGTGCGGATCATCCACCACGAACCCCTATCCGGTCTCCCTTTGCCGTTTAATTTAGCATGGCAATGAAATGCAATTCAGTGAACATTTAATACACAGTAAAACACCATGGATAGGGGAAAGTCATTGCCATTACCAATCGTCCTACTTCTCAGAACATCAATAAATGCCTGCCTATCACTCGACTTTTCCTGTAGATCCCAACACTGACCGAATGGTAGGGAACTTTGCGCTTCTGCCCTTGAACACCAAGTTTAGAGGCCCTGCATACCCGAGCAATTCCGATTACGATATTATCGATGAGTGCTTAGACCTATTTCGCGCCAATTCCTTTTTCAAGAACTTCGAAATCAAGTCTCCTGCCGACAGAGTGCTCATTTATGGGATCCTTTTTATCAATGATTGCCTTGCTCATTTAAAAATATCAACGTCCTACAGTGAAGCCGTGAAAGTGTTGACCAACGTGGCCTTGGATAATTTTACCTTACCTGGTACCCCTGGGTTCCCCTTAAATAACGTTTATCAAGTGCCAGTGCAGGACCACAATGCAATTGACCTATTGAAAACCTATATTCAACAGTTCCGTCAAGAACTGGCAATGAGACTGTTGGAAAGGACCTATAAGGACTCTAAAGAACAACCTTCGAAGTTTTGGTTGGCCTTTACCAGAAGAAGATTCATGAATAAAACACTATAAAGATAAACGAGACTGCGTGATCTAGGAATATGTAAATAGCGGTATAATAAATTTACATACTTCTAGTTCAAACCAAAAAAAATTGAAGCAATAAGAAAAAAAAATATACAGAGGGAGGTAAAAAACACCAGTATTTAATGTTATAATGGATCGTATACACAAGTCTATATTTGTAATTTACTTATTTGGTTGATTTTTGCTGATTCTTCGTGGCACTTTGGAACAACTTCAAAGCTCTGCCCTGTAACGCATCAGTAGCTTTCTTTATTTGGTTAACATCAATTGACATATCGTTTTCATTAGCTTTGAACTTCTTAATATCTTGTCCCACAGCTTTGATATCTGCTACAACCTTTGGATACTCTTCTTCTTTAGAAATCAGGTTTTCATATCTTTTGAACAAATTTTCGGTGTCGCTTATCATAATGTCAGCTTTAGAAATAAGCTCTAACCTTTGTCTGACCAGGTTATCTTGAGCCCTATTGGCATTTGCTTCTTCAATCAAATTAGCAATTTCTTGTTCGCTTAATCCGGAATTAGGTATCACGGTGATGGATTGTTCTTTACCACTGCTCTTTTCGGCGGCAGATACATTGATGATACCATCGGCATCGATATCAAATGTAACATATATTTGGGGCATGCCCTTGGGTAATGGTGTGATTCCGGTAAGCTTCAAGTCACCAATCAATTTGTTGTTACGTACCAATCCTCTTTCACCTTGAAAAACTTTAATATCAACGCCAGTTTGCCCATCAACTCCTGTACTGAATATTTCAGTTTTTTTTACTGGAACTGTTGTATTCCTAGGTATTAATGGCGAAAATGCTCCTCCAAACGTCTCAATGCCTAATGTCAATGGTGTTACATCCAGAAGTAAAACATTTTTGATTTCACCAGATAAAACACCACCTTGAATGGCTGCACCTAGGGCAACCGTTTCGTCAGGATTTACGCTGGAATTTGGAGATTTACCAAATAGGCCTTTCACAACAGACCTGATTTTGGGCATACGTGTCATACCGCCAACAAGGATAACCTCATCTATATTTTCTGGTTCGATATCAGCGTCCTTTAAGGCTTGCTTCACAGGCGGAATGGTTCTGTTTATTAGCGACAACGTCATATTATCCAGCTCTTCCTCTGTCATCGATACTTGTAGATGTTTGTTTTTATATATAAAAGGCAGTTCGATGACGGTTTTTTTCACGTGAGATAAATCTATCTTGGCTCTTTCAGATATATCTTTCAATCTCTGCATTGTCTCCCTGTTCCTGGTGATTTCTTCACGTTTAATTTCGGAATTTTCTTTGATGAAACTATCTATGATATAGTTTACGATAACATTATCAAAATCTTCCCCACCCAAATGCGTATCACCGTTAGTAGCACGAACTTCAAATACACCATCTTCAATATCCAAGATTGATATGTCAAATGTACCACCACCCAAATCGTAAACTGCAATTAGCCCATTATTTCTTTTATCATCAATTCCGAAACTCAAAGCGGCTGCCGTTGGTTCATTAATGACTCTTAAGACATTCAGTCCAGCAAGTTTACCGGCGTCTTTTGTAGCTTGTCTTTGAGAGTCATTGAAATACGCTGGGACAGTAATAACTGCTAGCTTGATCTCTTCGCTCAAGTATTCTTCTGAGACTCGTTTCAGGTACTTTAGTAGTATGGATCCTATTTGGCTTGGCGATTGAATAAGTCCATTCGACGTACTGAGATAGGCCTGCCCATTGGATTCACATTTTACAATCTTATACGGCATAACGCTCTTATCTCGTTGAACTTCTTTGTCATCATATGCACGACCAATAAGTCTCTTTGTGGCAAAAAATGTGTTCTCAGCATTAATTGCATTTTGCCTCTTAGCTGCCATCCCAACAAGGGTCTTCATTTGTTCTTTATTTTGTGGCGAGTTCTTAACATCAAAGGCAACTATCGATGGTGTCGTTCGTTGCCCTTCATCATTCTCTATTATCGTAGCTGATTTTTTATCACTCGAATCACGAATGTATGCAACCGCACTATTTGTAGTACCCAAATCGATACCAATTACCTTTTTAGCTGCTTGGGAGCTCGTTGAGTATAGTGATCGTGTGTTAATTCTCGTTTTGAGACAGTTCAATTTACCAAATTTTAGCATTGCTTCCGAATCCCTATTTTTGAACTTTTCTTTCTGCACGAAACAAGTATGGGAAGCTGCTATAATAAACCAACTTTCGTATTTCTTGGTAGTGTTAAAATCAATGTTTTCAACTTAACGTTTCTTGAAAATTGAACTATACAATCCAGAAAAGGCGCCCCCTCCGGCTGATGAAAAAAGGTGTAAAATGAATTAGGCATGATACACCTCCAGAAATCTCATTGAATTCCATTATAAGTTATGTAAGGGCTGTTCGCTATCTACAAGATTGAAAAGCTTTTGTTGTGTGTAAGCGCTTAATTGCATCCTCTGCTTCTCTTTGTCATAACCTCTGAAAAAGAGCCCCCAGTCAGTTCGCGGAACCACTGGAGAGAAACTCTCCCACAACACATCATAATCACCCTGAAAAGGCATCAGTCCCTCAGCCAGACGTACTCTTATGTCACCCAAAATATCCATTGTTGTTATAAATACCTTGCCGTCCACCTCATATTGATTTAAAACACATAGGGCATCTTCGGTTTCAATATCCTGATAGAAGTACCCGATCTTCCCATCGTCATCCAAAAGGACATAATTTCTCTTGTTGGACCAGCAATCATCTGGTTCTTGGAGGGCATTTTGGCCAATGATAATACTCAAATCACCAAAATTATTTGCGTTAACGTAATTCAATAAATCTCTCAACATCTGGCCGCGCAGATTTGTCATTCCAGATTCAAACATACCATCAAAAAGATCGTATATGAATGCAAAATACATGATTACGTCCCTTGGAACTTCCACAACTCCATAGGGAAACATATCATGTAATCCATAGGCTCTATTGGGATATTCCTCAAATGGTCTTGGTTTACATCGTAGTAATGTACGAAAGAATTCCGTCAGTAGATGTTGCATTGACATTGGTTCTAATAACGCCGGTAAGGCTGCATTCTCAAAATTTTCCGTGTTGGGAAAATTACTTGACCAAACACTTAGAAGATCTTCTTTGTTGAAAATGTATGGCTGAAAATCTTCATTGACAGTTACAAAAGCCTGTCCACTTGGGAAATCAGGTTCAGACACTACCAAATGATCTCGGGCAAGGTATGATTCAACGTTATACCTTTTGGCGATGGCTTGTATAATTGCCAGGATAATGGTTTTATAGCCTCGACTTTCTCGAGAATATACTCTTAGTAGCATGAAGTCCTCCCTATGCAGCTCTCTTTTTGTACCTTCATCGCTCATTTGATCCTCTATATCATTAAGTTGTGGAAAGCAATCGAGGTATTCTGTACTAATTGAGATTAATATAGAGACTCTGGTCACTGGGCGTAATTTCAAGAAATCTTCTATTTTTTTATACTTGTGTAGCAAATCAGAACATATGCCATTCAATACAAACTCTCTGGAATCCAGTAAATCATCAAAAGACGTATCGATGGCGGATAGTCTTAGATATATCATTTCCGCATCTCTTGAGGCCATTGTATTTAGGTTTTTCAGTTCCGTGGCATTCGTTGGATAAAATAAACGGAAAACATATTTATGTCTTAGGTTTTTCAGCAAATAGTTGGCATAGGTGAGTAAATCAAGTGGTCTTTTATTAGGGATGTAGCCTTGTTTGATGATCCTATGGAGGAACGTGGCCAATTTGTAATGTCGAAATTGAAGGATGTGTAAATATTTCTCCCTAAAATGTTGAGGGTCTGTTTCCTCGGTTAATTCGCATAATAAAGAAAGGATTCTATTTTCCCATTTTGCCCTTCGTAAGTAGTAAGAATGCCATCGGGAAATCGGTATAGGATCGTAGTCATTACCGGTTAAAATATCTAAGTGTTCTTGATTAATCCATCGGTCATAGCACCTCTTTTTCCAAATTCCATCAGCCGTGATTGTTAAATACAACCTCCTATTAACTAAACATAGGTTGTACAAGTCTGACGCCTTGAGTAACTTCGAGATAAAAAGCCATATCTCTGGGGGTAGATGATCTATTGTTGAGCTAGAACCAACCATAAAGAGGCTTCTCCTCTTTGTCATGTATGAGTGCACGTGTCAGTGGCGAGGATTGAAAGAAAAGAATGTTTCTGGTTTTCTTCAATCCTGTTCACAAGTTCAAATTCTATTAACTAAGCAAACAGTTACAGTTTTTTGTTATTGCGCAAAAATCTGTTTTCTTGTATATACTTGAGTTGAAAAATTGAAACAAATATAAAAAGACGGATATAAGAATTGATATTATATGTTTACCACTATTAAAAATTACTTAATAGACAAACCCCAAAATTTTGCCGGAGACGTGCTTTCTTCTAGCTTCCTCATGGTCCATGATACCGGCAGAAGTAGTCAAAATAACGTAACCGAATTGTCTGGCTGGCAACAAATTGGCGGTCCATTTTTCAATGTCGCCAATCTTTACGTTAAATCTTGGGGAAATGACACCACATTTGTTCAATCTACCGTTCAATTGAACGACAATCTTACCAGATCTGTGGTCGTCGATGTATTCGAATTCACCAATGTAACCTAGATAACGGGAGGAATAACTGTTAGTATTGGAGCTTATTCCAAATAGTTAATTGCGTTCCAATTTCTTGCTTACTTCATAGATACAAGAGAGGAAACATTAGAATGATGTTTAAGACGTCTGAAAGAAAAATATTGCTTTTTGTGAAATTTTAAGAATGAAATTTTGAGGAAAAGTAAACGGTAATGAATATTGTAGCTACACGCGAAGTGTAATTCATGACCGTGTAAGAAGCATTTCCACATGGGATTGAATTTTCCGGACACTTAAAAAACAGTATGGGACTGAGTACAAAGAGCATCCCTTAGGAGTCTTTGTCCAGTATAAGTTATTATACTGGTCCGATCACACCATCTAGTTATCAGCCCGGAATAAAAAACAACAGCAATATTTTTTTCCCTTCTTGGTCTTGAAGCATGTTAAAATGTTTTTTCTTAGTCGTACTTCAAAATAATAAGCAAAAAATTGGAATCATGAGGAATTAGTAAAACATACCATGCTTTTGCATAACTTGCAGAAATTTGATGATAACCTTGGAGGAAGGTCTCAATAAAACTTGACGTTTACCGGTCTTTTCTGCATTGTTAATGGAATTTAAAGCATCTGCTAAAACGGACGAACGAGTCATTTTTTATCTTGCTATGTTGTTAAACGTTAGTATTGAACTTCTGTATTTTCTTGCTCTCACATCTTATGGAAAGAAGAAAATACCAGGTTGAGTATACACTTTTCACTCTCTCGGCTTCAATAATCTCGAAAACAGTACAAAATCGTAAGTATCCCAAAGACTTGGGAGTTATGATCTTACGCATCTCTTCACCTTTCAACTGAGTTAGTTCCTCCATGACAGCTCGAACTGTAACGTGGAGACGGAACACGGAAAGGCGAACATGCGGTTACAATTGCGTAAAAAAGGTATCAAAGACTAGAACTCCTGTAACAATACCCAAGTTCGACCGAACTTGTAGATATTTACTTCTAAGCATACTTTCCACCTTCTCCAAAAAGGAACGCGTTGATCCAAAAAGAAGGAAGACTTTACTTTGGAGTTCAGCTACTTTGATTCTTTAGCAATCCCTGTTTACTTGCCTAGCGCAATGCTAAAACGGAAGGCAAACGACCAGAAGCCGAGGAAAAGGTGTAAACTTGCCTATTTTCCCCCCCATTTTTCAACCAATATTGGCTTAAGATCTTGTCCACTTACTTATTATTAGTTTGTTGTTGATGAACTTTGTTTGCTTGTCTTTTTAAAAAGAACAGTATAAATGTGAATAGTAAGTTCGATATATAATAGAGAAGAAGTGAGAACAATTCTTTTAATACAGAAAACTTTTCAAAACTTGAATGAAAAAAAGTTGCGTCGGTCATTTTTGACGGTTAAGTGTATTGAAGTTAGGTTTGCGCAGTGCAATCCATAGAAGACGATGGCATGAGTACGTCAAGATACTGGACGTTGCACTGCTCATATTCCACGAGTGGGGATTGGTTAGAATGAAGAGAGAGTATCTCTGGCTTTTTGCTGTGAAAAAATGCAGCTTTATAAATTAAACTGTGCGAAAGTCATGTAATTGGAACCTGGGAAAACATTGCTAGCTCCAATTGGCTGACGCCGTTGCTGAATTTTCAACGTATCTTCTAAGGAAACTCCGATCCCGATTGATTTGTTGTTGAATAAGCTTTACCTAGTTGGGTCAAGTACGACACACAGGAGGAAGGAAAAGTAATTGCAAGTGACAACAAAAAGAGTAAGGCCCCAAGGCACTTTTTTGGGGAGTAGTCATGTAAACGTTCTGATGTTATCAGTAGTTTAAAATTTTCCATTGTTTCCTTGGCGCACCCTCCAAGTGTTGCTCTTTATTTTTTCGAAATTTCTATTTAGTGACATTTATAAATTGCTTTGATATTCCCCCAAAAAAAAAAAAGTTCGATGTATAATGAGCTTTTATTTGGTTTACCTAGGTTTCAGACATAGTATGTATCTATTGATATAGAAAAGTCCAATTTTTTCAAGACAAAAGCCCAATTTTGGTCAATTCCTTCTCAAGTGTACCGCTATTTTCAAACCTGCGCAATTGACTCTCAGTTCCCCAAAACTTACCATTCACGACAACCGTTGGCAGATTTCTGCTTCCAACAACCTTTTGGAACGCAACCCTCCATTTTTCCTGTTCATTTCTTGGCAGTGATCCAATGTCAAAAACGAACACTTTGTTCTTTACATTGAACTTGTCCCAAATCGAGTTTGCATAGACGCAGTCAGGACACCAGCTTGCGGACAGCTGGAAATACGGGTGGGATTTGATCATCTCTTCTGCATTAGTAACAAAGGCGGACATTATTCGATGTATTCTTGTTTTAGATATTTATGCGATATTTCCCCCTCTTTCTGATTAATTCGAGAGGCTCTAAGCTCTTAATCCTTGCGCTCTCTTAAATAGCAAATCTACGTCGAGCCTATACAAACTGTGGCATCGGAGCTTATTACATCATATTGCCAAATTTCTCGCGGGGAACAAAAAAGCAACACATTTCTCTTTTGAATGACTTAAAAGTTACAAAGCTAATATACAAAACACTAGAAGTAAACTAGAGTATAGAAAAGCTGATGGAATGGTCCTCACCTAGGCCCCACGCAGAAATAAATGCCTTGCAAGCATGCAGACGAGTGTAGTTCTTGATATCACTTGGAGGCCTTCTTGCCCTTCTCCAATTCTTTTCTAGTACCTCTTAACAGCTCTAAATGGCCAACTTTACTAGCGACTAACCTTTCAGTAGTCTCAGTAAGAGAAGATCTCTTCTTCAATTTCTTCAAATGCAGTAGAGACTTCTTTTTTGATTTTAACTGCAATGGGGCAGCTTTTCTTAAGTTTTTCTGCTTCTTCGTAACCCTACGTGGATCCTTGACTTTCTTGGTGACTTTGAGTGGTTTTTGAGGCATCTTTATAGGCTGCTGATATTAGGGAAGACCACTTTTAGCGCAATATATGTATGTGATAAATGTACCTCATCGTTAATACTCTGGTACATGCTGTTATTTTTGCTTTACTTTGAAAATTTCAATGTTTTCGTTAAACGTGACGTATTTTCTTAATTCCATAGAGGTCAATCAGTGGCAGCTTTGAAGAGTTCTCTATTGCAGATAGCTAGGATCTTGCAAAAGAACACCTTCTATCACCGATTTCCCATCACTTCCTGGGATATAAGTACCCATCTTCTTCCCGCTTTTTGGTTACCTCAAATAAAGACGTTAATGACACAGTATAATTTCATTATAGATGCTTCGGCTTTTGAAAAGGGTTTAGGCAATATCAAGAGGTGGTGTTCTGATTGTACAGAGACAGTAACTTTGAATTTCTATATTCCAACTTTCACACTGAATGAACTGGATTTTCTTCAACAAAGACGCAAAAGCTTCGCAGCTCGCGAATCCTTAAAATTTATCGACAGGTTAGATGACTCTAATTTTTCTAATTTGAAAGTTTTCATTGAGTTTCCTGAAGTTTTGGATATCATCTTATGGTCAGATGTTATGGAACATGACAACGGCGCTGGGAAGGCGAATATGGCTAAATTGCCGAAGAGATTGAAGAATTTACTGAAAAGTTGTATCTACAAGTGCTACTTGCAAGGAAATGAGGGGTTGCATTGGTTTTTGATTAGTGAAGACCCCCAAATCCGCGAATTAGCTGTGCAATGCAACATCCCCTCTTGTTCTATTGTTGATGTAGATTCAATTTTGTCTAAGGATATGAATGACAAATCATTTAGAGAGAGTGAAAAGTTCAATAATGTGATGCTTAAAAATGGCACTAAGGAAGAAAGCGAAAACGGTAGAGAAACCATTAAAACTAACTTCGACAAAACAGTTTATGCTTCTAGAGGTACGGGTGAATTGTGGTCTCCATAACTAGCATCTTCAGGTTTTCCAGTATCACTTTGATAAATGGCTTTATCCTATGACAGAAATGAACAAAACACCGTTCCTACGGATGAGTTTATACAGTCTTCCTCTTCAATGTCCCAGCTACCTCTTTTCTCCAGAACAGATCGCTGTGAAGACACCAATAATCTTTTCATGAAACTGTAAAGAAAGGTTTTGTTTTCTTCCTGCATTTTTTTTTTTGATGTGGTTGTGCTCCTTTTACTAGAATTGTTTTATTTGATGCTATTGTTGAAATACCAACACTGAATGCAGTGGCTATTTCGGTCTTTTTTATAGTTATATTTATGAGTGCTCAGTCGGCGCAAATAAAAAGAAAGGAATAAGTAGTAGGAATCGTTTGATGAATGTCACTAAATATATACATAGTATTTGATGGAAAGTTCGACCAAAGTAATTTAGTCGCCCAAAAAAAGGTGTGTGGGTCGTTTTCTTTTAAAGGATATGTGCATCCAACCACGGATGCTGCAGCAGCTCAAGAGCAGTAGGTCTGTACTCATAATCCAGTTCAAATGCCTTTCTCAGAAAATTCTTTCCTTCCGACGTAGCCCAGGAAGGTATTTCAGGAGTCGTGTTGGTACCTATTTTGAAAATTGCTTGCATTTGAGAAAAATCTGGGAATGGATGCTTACCAGTGAACATTTCAACAACAACGCATGCGGTAGACCATATGTCTGCTTTAGCAGTAGTAGCGGTTTGTTTAACAACTTCTGGTGACATCCAAAACACAGAGCCTTGCAAAGAAGCTCTTTTATTTTGTTTCTTATTCAGAGGTGATAGTTTTTTTGAAATACCAAAATCAGTTATCTTTACGCAACCTTTAATATCGATCAAAATGTTTGCACCCTTGATATCTCGGTGAATAATGTTTTTCTTATGTAAATATGCAACCCCTATGAGTATTTGTCTGGTAAAGTTAGTAATCAGTGATTCTTCAAATGGACCGTAATTGTTTAACATAGACGAAACTGAACCCCCTGGAACGTATTCAAGGAATATATTCAAATTTCCGCCTTCTTGAGAGGCACCATAATAAGTAACTATGTTTTCATGATGTAGCTCCTTCAATAAATTCATTTCATGTTGTAAGGCATCTACCATTTTTTTATGAATATTTTGATTGGTTTTTGGATGATTTACGGCTCCGACATCCTCTGATTTCTCTTTTTGTTGGTTTTGTGAGCGTAGTAGCAGTTGCTCCTTCTGATCATTATTCTCATCCATCTTAGTCTGCTTATTGATGTTGTTATTGTTGCAGGTGGATGCTCCGATATTGCCATTTTTGATCTCCACTTGTTTTACTGCCATTAGTTCACCAGTATGAGCATTCATACCCAAGTAAACACTCCCAAAACTGCCTGATCCGATGCAAGCACCCTTCAACCAGTTTTTGGGTGTAGCAATTTTTGTTGGTAGTGAGACAACTTCACTGTCCTCTCCGAGAAAGTCATAATCTTCCTCTCCACCAGATCCAACGCTTAATAGTTCTAGCTGATTAGATATAGTATCTTTAGTGCCTGCTTTTTTATTTGTAAGTTTAGAAATCTTGGTTTTGTCAAGCTTACTATTTAATCTTGTTTGGTCTAATCCCTGTAATAATGCCATATCAACGGCATTTGAGTGCTTCAACAGAATGTCCCCGATGTTGTTTGACTCTGCACTTAGATTTCTACTTTTATTGATGCTTAATCTTGCTGAATGACGAAATGACTCCCTCATGGTCTTTTGCAAGCGTTTCATATCTGTATGAGGGAAATATCCTGCCAAATTGGTCGAGATAAACTCACTGGGGGGTCTTTGATTGAATATTTGCCTTATTCTATCCTTTTCGACATTGTCAATCAGGAGTTTCCCTTCAGGAGAGTTATTCGAAACACCCTTGTCCTGTAGTAGCAAGTTTGATGAAGATGATCCTACCTGGCTCAATGCACTCAATGTTCTCAAATACAGTTTCTTGGAAGTTGATATTGCTTTATCGCTCGGAGTCTGGTCCTTAGAAACAAAAATTATTCTATTTTTCTCAACTCGATCGTTTGCATGACATATAGTGACTAATTCCACATCATACAGCAAATGTAACACGTTCTTGACGTAGTCTAAGACAAATACATCATAATCCTGAACCATTTTAGTTACTTGCCCATCAGAATTTGTCGCTAATAATTCGTGGGGTAATCTCCTGATCAACCTCTTCTTAATAGAGTCTGCGTTAAAACAGCCATTCACATTAACCTTTTTAGCAGAACCATCGTTTAAAATAAATATCACGCAATGCTTTTCAGGGACTAAGTCTGAATTCATAGACAATGTGGCAGTGGATAGAGAGCTTACTTTCTCCATCAAGTTTTTTAATTCGTTTACTTGCTCAATGCGTTTGCCTCTTTGAAACGATTTAGCCTTCCTCATTATTCTAAGTCTGTCTCCTATTTTGTTTATTCCCAAAGCAGTGAGGATATCCTTGTCTAGGTATTTGATTTCTTCCTCTGTAACAAGATTACATTGGACAAATTTATCCAGGTATTTGGCACAGCCGATTTCTCCCAGAAATAACTCTACAAAAGGTAGATCATTAACCTTTTCATCACTTACTATTAAGCCACTACCTTCTGCACTTTGCACCTGCTCCATGTATTCTTCGCTCATTGACGATTTTTGCCTTCCCAACTCTACTTTATTTTATCTGTCTTATATGCATGTATGTACGTGGGATATTTTTATCTGGTTGGTCAAAGCCATCGCGAGGAAGGCTTCGCACCTTAAAAGAACTTTTGATGCTCGTTGGTTATAAAGAACAAGATAGGAGCAACGTAACAGAAAACAATGGCAGTTAGCGATAATAGTACCAGTCGTACGCAACGTACTCAAAATATAGAAGAATTAGAGAAGAAGTTGGGCGATAATCCAAAAATTGCTTTAAAGGGGGGAGGAAAGACGAAGTTAATGGATTTTGAACAACTGCGCAAGCCCCATTGCGTAAAGCCTAGTGCAAGACCTCCAGTAGAAAATACTGCTGGTGGTTTATTGAGAGCAGGTGGTCACAGGCCTCAGCTAAGTGATGAAGAGGTTTCTAAAAGACGCTATGAGAATTCTGGTGAACAAGAAGATCATTAAAGATTGTATGAGTAGGATGTATTTCGTTCTACGTCTCTCTAATATATAAGCCAGAAGGAAGATAGCCTTATATAAAGCTGTCCTGGAACGGTTTTTTATGTATATTCAAGTTTTATATTGCATTCTGTGTAAAGTTTTAAATTTTAAGATCATCTAGTGTTTACCCTTTTCAAAAAAGGAATCTGGTAGAACAATGAAAAACGAATAGAAATTTCAATCCTGAAAATCAGAGGCCGAGTCCATAGTTAAACCTCAACATGATTCGGTTACCAAAGCTGTATCAAAGACTGCTGCTGTACTTTGCAATTTTTGGCGTAATTGCCTTCTTTTATTATGATCATTTACGGGCATCAAAAATTCAACAGCGTTTTATTGGGAAGGATTATGTGACTCCATCTGCACCAAGTGCCGAACAGTGGCTCCGGAATAATGACCTTGAGGATTTCTCATATAGTGATAAGCTAGTTATAAATATTGGCTATGATGAATGTTTTCATATAGGCCGCTTCTATGAAAGATGCTTCAATCGGTTTGAATTGAAATCACGCCTAGCCAGTGAGAACTCACATGTTGTAAGGAAAAGAATTCATAAAGACTTAAGGAACTCATTTGGACGTAGGTGGTTTGGAAAATCGGAGTATGTTTACTACGATGTCTTACACCTTGCTTCGCTGCAATACTTTGGACCCAACCTAGAAAGGCTAAATGTTGAAGCCATCACCGAGATCTCCAAAGTTCCTAAGGGTGACTCTTTGCAGTTCAAGGATGTATTTGTCATGTTCAAACCCGTTGGCATAGAATTGTTGCAAAACAGAAGTTTCATAAGCGAAATTAATGTCCTCTTTGGTGCTGATTGTGTGAACCCGATAGTAAACTGGACTCTACAAAAAAATTTTCCCTTAACGGAATATGCTTACAGTGAACCTGCATATTTGACTTACAAGTTTGTTGGTTCTCACCCCGTAAACACAGAACCCCAGAGACTACAAGAAACCAACGAAGGAAAGTTTAAGATTGTTCAGTTAGCTGATCTTCACTTGGGGGTGGGGGAGTCTGAATGCGTCGATGAATTTCCAAAACATGAGGTTTGCAAAGCTGACCCAAAGACAAAAACCTTCATTCAACAGGTTCTTGACATTGAAAAACCACAGATGGTCGTTTTTACTGGTGACCAAATCATGGGTGACAGATCCATTCAAGATTCCGAAACGGTATTACTGAAAGCAGTCGCCCCTGTCATTGCAAGAAAAATTCCATGGGCAATGGTATGGGGAAATCATGACGACGAAGGAAGCTTAACCCGCTGGCAGTTGTCTCAATTAGCATCCGCACTGCCATATTCGCTTTTTAAATCTAATATTCATGATACGCAGGATAACACATTTGGTGTCGGTAATTATGTCCATCAGGTTTTTTCAAAAGATGACACTGAAGCCCCAGTAAGTACGCTTTATTTTCTGGATTCCCATAAATACTCCACAGCTGGTAAGATTTATCCTGGATACGACTGGATCAAAGAATCTCAATGGAAATATATTGAAGAATATCACGATAAAGTTTTGAAATCTAAAACTAAACTTTCGATGGCATTTTTTCACATTCCACTGCCAGAATATTTGAATACTGCATCAAAAACACATGCTGGAGAGAAGAATCCCCTGATTGGAACTTATAAAGAGGGTGTCACAGCACCTAAATACAACTCTGAAGGAATAGCCACGCTGGACAGGCTGGGTGTTGATGTTATCAGCTGTGGACATGATCATTGTAACGATTATTGTCTTCGAGATGACTCTACACCAAACCGACCTTGGTTATGCTATGGTGGTGGAGGTGGAGAAGGCGGTTATGCTGGTTATGGAGGTACAGAAAGGCGTATTCGTATTTATGAAATTGATATAAGTGAGGACAATATACATACATGGAAAAGACTAAATGGTAGTCCGGAAAACCTTTTTGATTACCAGTCTATGTTGGACAGTAATTCTCCAGAAATTGCTTAAACTGTAAAATGTTGGCATTAAAATAGCGTATTGCTCTGATCAATTTTGCTTGATGTCTTGCGATCATTGAGTCAGTAAAGTAGAGAGGGTACTGACCCTCGATCACTGAAGTGCTACCATAATACATCAACTTATAGGGTAAAGGGGCTTTGAAGATTTGAGTCGCGGCTAAATAGAGAAATAACAGGTAGTAACCCAATTGACTGTTTATGTGTTCCCTGCGCTTTGTGGATTCATTTGCCTGTCCAAATAAGATTCCTATATCTAATGGTTTTAATTTAAGGTATGCGGCGACATCATCTATGCTAGAAGGGCCTTCGAAATGTATATAACCTTTTGTTGTGTCAAACAACCCCGTTGAAGCGAAGATTCCTACTAGCTGAAATAATTTTTTGAATCTTAATTGATCTAATCTATCTTTGATCTGCACGAACCTGGAGTATATACTTCCGTAGTCATCGTTTATAGATTCATCTTGTGATATCAAGGATACATCAGTTTTTGAATGGCTGATCGTACCATTTTTTTCGAGTTGGGTCATTTCTAAACTTTTTTTTTTGGTTTTAGTTAGTAGTGTCTCTATAGACTTCTGTACAGTTTTCATATACCACTTATGCTGATTTTTATGCAATGGAAAACTTTCTTCTATCTTGGTGGAAATTTCGTTGATTTCTTCATGAACTTGCGAGGAATATTCCAATAACTTGTTTAATTTGAGTAAAGAACTATATGCCAGTGAATATTTAAGCTTAATTTCGCTTATATTCCTTTTGTGCAAACCAATCGGTTCTTTTATTGGCTTAACGTTTTCGGTAGGTAATGTATAGCACCCATCTACCAATTCAAGCACTGGCGTGTTAGTACCCGTAATTAAAACTGCGTCTTCATTGATGAATTGTAACTTATTAAGATCTATCTTGTAAGTGCACAAAACGCACCATTTATCGTCAACATTGGTGTTTGTATTTAGACTTATGCTGCGCAAAATTTCACTTGGAACTTTTCCCACTAAGTTCAGAATTATCATGGCAGATGTACCATTCAGTTTCGGTATTTCCTGGAAACTCAGTTTCTGTAAAGAATCAGATTGTACCTCACTCACATAAAGTAGCTCCCCCCTGATAGACTTCAAGATGAAAAAACATGGGACGAACCCATCGGCATGCTCCTTCATAAATTTGGAGTTTCCGTTGGCCTTGAATAGGCTTACGTTATGAAAGCAAATCGCACGAACGTGTCTTTGTCTTCGACTTGATAAAAATGGTTTCATATTTCTAAGCTATGCGTACTATATCTTATAGGATGGCATCAATTCAATGTGCACCTTTTTGGGTAGTAAACTTCAAGTTCTTCCTTCAAAGAATATATGTTCTTCAAGATGGCTTTTTCAAATCAGTACCGTGAATGTTCCTTTTTCAATCGATATAAACGTTGCCAAATCTTTGAACCAAAAATAAAAAACTGAAGAAAAAGATTATGACAGTAGAAAGGAATACAATGCTGGAAATAAAAAAATTGGAAAGGAAGTTTTCTTCTATTTACGAACTTAATTAAGTGTACATAAGCAAAGAATTGTAATTTTTTCATTAATAAAATATAACAGAATAATAGAAATTATTCGCACATGCAAAGCCTTCAAACGTTCAACTTAACCTGTTCATCGTTTAGATACTTTTGAAAAGGTTGTAAAGCATTGCTAACGTCTTTTTGGACAAATTTTTCAACTTGTTGTGGTGCTCTTCCGACAAAAGTGGATGGTTCTAGTAAAGAATCCAATTCTTCCCAGATCGGCTTGAAAAATTCGTCTTTCTTCACACGTTCAATCAAATCATTTTCACCACCCTCTTCCTTTACAACGGCAGCTGCCTGGTGAGAAAGTACTCTAATACGTTCATGTACTTCTTGTCTAGAAGCATTCTTTTCAACCATGGCCATGATAATATTTTCAGTGGCCATGAAAGGTAGCTCACCCTTAATTCTTCTTTCAATAACCTTTGGATATACAACTAAACCAGATGAAATGTTCAATAGGGTGGATAATAGAATGTCAGCGGTTAAAAATGCACTCGGTAAAGAAATTCTTCTGATGGCAGAATCGTCTAAAGTTCTTTCAAACCATTGAACAGATGCAGTTTGAACTGCATCGCTGAATAAAGAACCCAGGTGTCTAGCTAAAGAACAGACTCTTTCACAACGCATCGGGTTTCTCTTATAGGCCATAGCAGAGGAACCGATTTGTGATTTTTCAAAAGGTTCCTCAACCTCTTTCAAGTTAGCCAATAATCTTATATCAGTGGCCATTTTATGTGCAGTAGCAGCAAAAGAAGATAAAGGAGCCAAGACATCAATATCAATTTTTCTCGAGTAAGTTTGACCAGTGACTGGATACACCTTATCAAAACCTAATAATTCGGTGACTCTTGCATCAAGGGCCTCAACTTTGTCATGATTACCGTGAAACAACGCTAAGAATGATGCTTGAGTACCGGTAGTACCCTTGACACCACGTAACCCGATGTCATTTCTAGCTCTTTCAAAGTTTCTCAAATCCCACAATAATTCTTGTATCCATAGGGTTGCTCTCTTACCTAAAGTGGTTAATTGTGCCGGTTGGAAATGGGTCCAGCCTAATACAGGCAAATCCTTGTATTCCATAGCGAACTTAGCCAATCTGTTGATAACATTAACAAGTTTAGGAATAATAATGTCGTAAGCGTCTCTAATAAAAATCAAATCAGCATTGTCTGTGACAAAGCAGGAAGTAGCACCTAAGTGAATGATACCAGCAGCAGCGGGACAAGTTTCACCAAATGTATGGACATGAGCCATGACGTCATGTCTTACAATAGCCTCTTGAGCGGAGGCCTTTTCAATTTCATCATCGGTGATTTCAACATGTTGGCGCATTTGTTCAATGGCTTCATCAGTGACGACAGTTAAGCCCAATTCCTTTTCAGCAATAGCCAAATTTAACCATAGTTTTCTCCATGTAGAAAATCTATTTCTTAAAGAGAAAGTGGCTGACATTTCTTTAGAGGCATATCTGGAAGACAATGGCGTAGCGTAATTATCGTAGTCTGACATATCGTTAAATTAATTAGTTTGTTCCTTTTTTGGTTATAACAATTCGCTGAGTAGCCTTTTATTTTGAAGAGGGAATCTTGGAAGTCTCGAATGAAAGTATTATTATTTTATATGGTTACTACTAATACAACGATAATAAATTTACAGATGTCTTTCTACTATATAATAACTTCTATAATATTTTATTTCTTGCTTTGTTTTGAAGTTTGACTCTGCTCGCAGAGGGTAATACGCGACAAGAGAGGTAATGCTATCACTTTTGCAATAAAGGTGATCATGAAGATGACGAAGGAGACCGCAACAAAGAAAGCCTGTGCGCAGTGAACCTAGCCGAGGGTCTCAAACCAAGGACAAATGGGCCTGGTAAGGATTGTCTTTCATTTTCCACGTCTGGTTCCACGGAATCATCATTTTCGTCATTTTCAGTCATATCTTCTATAGTTTCCTCAGCTTCTTCGTATTCCAGTTTTCTCTTTTTGTTGGTATTGGTCCATCTGTTCAATGATTGTTTTAGATGTGAATCACCTGAATTTATTATTCGTTCATTTACTATTACACTAGGTCCTCTGAACCATAATATTTCGCCCTTCGTCTTTTTCCATGGGAACATCTCTTCTCTTCCAGATCTCTTGGTTTGACTATGTGGGTCCGTACGCTGTAAAACATCCACGTTTTTTGTTATCGAAATAGGCAAGACAAACGAAGAGGCAGCATCAACGGTTATACTTCCCAAATTACCTCTTGATGCCTGTGATGTTAAATCGTCGATAATGGTTGGGATGTTGTAACGTGATGCCTGAGATCTTTTCTGTTGCTGGTACTGATGTTGCTGCTGCTGTAATCTCTGTAATTGATGTTGCTTTAAACCTTGTACAGTAAGCGGACTTCCTGCACCTGGAGAACCAACTCTTGATAGCGGTATTTGTTGTTGACCAAGGGGATTTTGGTTGTCTGATGACATGGAAGACCTGCTATATCTCAAATTGGCCAGTTTGGTACTTGAGTAGCCTGTTTTCGGAAGAGCATTCGCCGTCGGAGTGTTCGTGGTAATGGTGCCTGTTTCGATGTCCACTTGGCCATCTTCAGGGGAATCATTAGGTCTGATGATATATCTTGGACAGTCATCTGATGTCGCGTATTCCCCCAAATCATCACGTTCCATCTTGGCTCTCATGTAAACGGCTCCGACCAATGGAGGGGCATCAGGAGATCCCATCGTCGGTTCGGGAATGCGATCATGTGGCGTTGCATTTGCAGGTAAAAGATGTCTGATAGGAGAAGGATACTTGAAGAATTTTCTACCATTTACTGGGACGGTGACTTCGTCTAGATCACGAATTTCCTCTGGCAAGCAGGCTTTCCAAGTTCTAATCTTGTTGAAAATCTTATCTGATTCATTATAGCGGAATTCACAAACGAATAATGGGCCCTCTAATTTCATATCGGGGTTACCACGTTGATATCTTGTGAAATGGATCACATAACACTTCCCGACCAAGTTCGATACTAGGTGATCACGGTACTGGCCCGTTTTCATTACCTCGTTTTTGTAAAATAGTCTATCCACTCTATGCACGGTTTGTTCTGGTCTATAGTACCAACAGGCATTCAGCCATTGTTTCCCATCTGGGGTTTTCCATAATCTGAAAATCTGACCAACTATGGGCTTTTGGGGGTCATTTTGGTTTCGGAGAAGTGCCCAGTCTCCCACGTGATATGATAAATTATTTACAGTGACTTCATCTAATGGATATCTCAACTCACCCTCTGGAATGAAACTTCTATCAGGTTTGGATAATTCGAATCTTGCTAAATTGGCAAATGTTTTTTCTAAGATATTTGATATTTTTATACTTTCAGGATCACCTCTATGTGAAATTCTAAAATTGGTCAACATAAGATTAAAATCATTCTGAAACTCTTGAAATGTTTTGTAGCGACGAGTCTTAACCTTTTTATTGATATCTTGGAGGCTAATCGGATTAGCTATCATGACATAGTAGTTCGCATCCTTGTGTCTATCAGGTAGTCTTTCAAAGAGATCTGTTAGGCCAAATCCACTATCCAGTACCTCTTTTTTCAAGACTTTCATGACATTTTTCATTCTTTGAATATAGGGCAAATCAATAATTGGGGGTCTCCCACGTTTTACTTGAGTTCTCGAAACCTGCCTATGCCTTGAGCCCAATGGTTGAGGGGTACCCGATTGGGATGATGTGGTGGACCTATTATCTCTTAGAGGTTTCCGGTTATATGGATTAATGTTTATTAGTGGCTTTCTGATTAATTCAGGAAAATCGGAATCTTTCGAGTTATCGATGTCCATATCCGTGGCTTCATAATCTTCATCGTTATTCGTATCCGTCCCTGGCTCAGATTCTCGTTTAACAGAGGCAGTACGAGTTTTTCTTAATCTTCTGGCCGCTTCGCTGGAGTTCAATGAAGAATTGGATGAAGCTCTAGCCGCACTAGCTCTCGCTGCTTCCTCTGCCTTTTTTCTCAATTTCTCTTGGAACTCTTCATAGCCTGGTTCATCGGGCAATGGACCCAAGTCAGGATACTCTAAGTTTGTATATTTTTCCTTTAAGTTTGTATAAATTGTGCCTTTTAGATATTTTTCAAGGACTAACGCGTATTTGTAGATTCCTGAATCTCTTGTATTGTAGGTTTTGGCATTCCAAGGTATCTGTACAATGTCGTTCATAAACTGCTGAGCATCTGTATAGTGCGGGATACGCTTCTTCAAAGTATTGAAAGATACGGGATTCTTGATCACTGCGTAATAGTCGGGATAGTCCTTCTTCGGTGGAAGAACATTGAATATCGGTGAAATTTCCAGACCAGAGTCTTCCTTCAAGGTGAAAAGAGATTCATATTCTTTCCTGAGGTCTTTGTATAATGCGCTTGAACTTGGTGTGGACAAGCTTGAATTTTCGTCAGGCATCATGCACTGTCGGTGTAGAATATCTCCGCTTCGTCTGGTTCTGCGCGACGTAGTGCGTATTTATTGAATAGTTGTTACCAATACTTTTAACTGTGTTGTTTTTCTCTCTTCCCATTGTAACATGCGAAGTTTTGCCATAGACTAGGCCGGGTTATGTGAAATAGTGGCAGTCATGAAAAAAGCCAAGACATCTTATCTCAGATTTATATTATATTGTATTATTACGTATACTCGTATATATGTTGTGTATACATATAGATATAGATATATATGTGCGTACATTAACACGTTATTTTATAACCCATGAGAATATATAAAAAGCTGCGAATAACAACAGGCTTATTTTTCTTGGGAAAAAAAGTAAGCTAAATCCAGACAGTTACAAATTTCTTGTAAAGGAAATGAATAAGAGAATGGGAAATGCTAAATAAATTGACCCTCGCCATAGACGCCTACTACGGCTTGTACGAAGCCAAGAATAGCAATAGCAGTTGCTGCGACTAGGTTTTTGGTGTGGATTGGAGGTCCGGTTTGTAGAGCCTCTGCAGGCCTGGGTGGTGTAGTAGCGGCAGGCTTCTCATCGTGAGTTGAGTTCTTTGGAGTGTGTGCGTCCTCGCCCAAATCAATAATGGAATCGCTTAGTTCGGGAACGACAGGTTTGCTGTCCTCGGGTAGCAAAGAAGATTCCTTGGAAACTTTATTATACTTCCTAGATTTGTAGTGGGACGCGCACCCCAGAACAAACGAAGACAATGGAGCAGCAAGCATACCATACAGCAAATAAGGGTGTCTTAAGGAAGGTGGGGCGCCGAAGAAACTCATACAAAAGAAAGTCGATGCAAAGGCCCCCAGAGCAGTAGCCGCATTTTTCAAAGTCAGTAGAGTAGGAGTTAACGGTCCTGTCACCACCTCTAGCGGGGTGGTAGATGTGATCAGTGTAGCGGAAGCCAAAAGACCGGCATAGAGGCCTATCGAAGAGACCGCGATACCCTTTGTGATGGCTAGACAAACAGACATCTTAGTGTGCTTTATTTTTGGTACTTGAAATAGTAAGGTGATAGACTAACTGTAAGTCCAGTTCAACCTGTAATAAGAAGGTGGCAAGTGAACAAGAGATCTTTTATGTCCTTCCTTCTGGAATGGATTGAACGGGGTTAAGATTGAGTAAAGCCTAGGTTCATTTAGTTTTTGCCAGATTCGTATCCCTAACCCGCTTTTTACCCGGCCAGAAGTACAAAGAACCAAACAATACAAAGGTCCAGTAGCAAGGAACCAAGATATTGAGCGTTTAATATTTGAGCAGCTCCTGCTACTTGGCTTCGGATATTAATGGAGAAGTTATAAGATTTGCTTGGCATACCGTCCCGCATTGTCGTGTGTCGTTCCATCTCTTCCGCTCCACTGCAAGAGATGGAACATCCAAGCCCTTGCAACATCGCCACGGCTAAACAAAGACAATGAACCAATGCCAGTCATGAACGTAGCCACTGCCAAGCTGCCGAGCTGCCGCTGAGGTACTGCTAGAACAATATATTCCGGCAATAGCGGTCTCCCCCGGTACCGGGTCTGCGACCATCCAGCAGAGTCACTCGCTGGCTTCGCAGTTGATTAAGTGACTCATCCGTCCGTCTCTGGCAGTTGGCAAGCGCCCAGACTGGGTCCGTTCCCGCTCAGGTTACGACAGGCGAAATTTTCATCACGGCGTAGGACGCAAAAAAATAATCGTACAGGTATCTTGGAAAAAAAAATGAAAAATTTCATATAAAAGGGATGACCTAACCTGACCCAACTGCTTCTGCACTTGGCCCCTTCCATGTTTCTTGTAAATTCGCCTACTAAACTATACAAAAACATATATACAACCTAAACCTTAGGAGTTATATTTTTCTACCCGTTCAGCAAAACAAGTAAAAGTACAACATGTTGAGAACTCAAGCCGCCAGATTGATCTGCAACTCCCGTGTCATCACTGCCAAGAGAACCTTTGCTTTGGTCGCCCGTGCTGCTGCATACAGCAAGCCAACTGCCCGTTTCGTTAAGCCAATGGTCGCTACCCGTGGTTTGAAGCAAATCAACTTCGGTGGTACCGTTGAAACTGTTTACGAAAGAGCCGACTGGCCAAGAGAGAAGTTGTTGAAGTACTTCAAGAACGACACTTTTGCTTTGATCGGTTACGGTTCCCAAGGTTACGGTCAAGGTTTGAACTTGAGAGACAATGGTTTGAACGTCGTCATCGGTGTCCGTAAGGATGGTGCTTCTTGGAAGGCTGCCATCGAAGACGGTTGGGTCCCAGGTCAAAACTTGTTCACTGTTGAAGAAGCCATCAAGAAGGGTACCTACGTCATGAACTTGTTGTCCGATGCCGCTCAATCCGAAACATGGTCTACTATCAAGCCATTGTTGACCAAGGGTAAGACTTTGTACTTCTCCCACGGTTTCTCCCCAGTTTTCAAGGACTTGACCCACGTCGAACCACCAAAGGACTTGGATGTCATCTTGGTTGCTCCAAAGGGTTCTGGTAGAACCGTCAGATCTTTGTTCAAGGAAGGTCGTGGTATCAACTCTTCCTACGCCGTCTGGAACGATGTCACCGGTAAGGCTCACGAAAAGGCCCAAGCTTTGGCTGTTGCCATTGGTTCTGGTTACGTCTACCAAACCACTTTCGAAAGAGAAGTCAACTCTGACTTGTACGGTGAAAGAGGTTGTTTAATGGGTGGTATCCACGGTATGTTCTTGGCCCAATACGACGTCTTGAGAGAAAATGGTCACTCCCCATCCGAAGCCTTCAACGAAACCGTCGAAGAAGCTACCCAATCTCTATACCCATTGATCGGTAAGTACGGTATGGACTACATGTACGATGCTTGCTCTACCACCGCCAGAAGAGGTGCTTTGGACTGGTACCCAATCTTCAAGAACGCTTTGAAGCCTGTTTTCCAAGACTTGTACGAATCTACCAAGAACGGTACCGAAACCAAGAGATCTTTGGAATTCAACTCCCAACCTGACTACAGAGAAAAACTAGAAAAGGAATTGGACACCATCAGAAACATGGAAATCTGGAAGGTCGGCAAAGAAGTCAGAAAGTTGAGACCAGAAAACAAATAAAGAGGAAAATAATAAATCAAGTGCTGGAAACTTTTTCTCTTCTCAGAATTTTCACAACATCATTAATTAAGTCATAGTCAATTGAATTGACCCAAGTACCACCGTTTTAAGTTTTTTTTTTTCATCCAACATATACACCTGTACACTAGGAAGCAGTGCCTTACAAGAGTAAAGTACCTTCAAATCTCTATATTTTTTACATATTTATTATGATTCAATGAATAATCTAATTAAATCGAAAACCGAGGCACTAAACCTAATAAATAATTCGCCAGCGGGACAGCTGTTAATCTTCTTTCCCTTTTGACCAAGCTTGCCGGTTGTCGTGGCATAGCGGCATTAGCGCGGCGTTATGAGCTCCCTCGTGGTTTGAAAAAGGGCGGGCATAAGCGGAACTAAAAAGGACTGATCGAGCCATAGTTAGGTGGATTTGTCCAACTCGCCAAGTTACGCTTGGTCGACGGCCCCTTTTCCAACGAATCGTATATGCTAACATGCGCACGCTTCCTATAAATATATATGTATATATATATATATATATATATACGTGCTTGTGTTTTATGCTTCCCAGCTTGAGGTGGTTTCCTCTTTTTTCCCTCTTGGCTTCCTGTTTCTCAAAGGAATATTTTTTCAAGTTAAATCACAGAACGGTAGTAAAAAACTTCTCGAACTCACCACATATACGTGTAGATAATGTCTGAACCAGCTCAAAAGAAACAAAAGGTCGTCGCCAACAACTCTTTAGAACAGCTAAAGGCCTCCGGTACCGTGGTCGTCGCCGACACTGGTGACTTCGGCTCCATTGCCAAGTTCCAACCTCAAGACTCCACCACTAATCCATCTTTGATCTTGGCTGCTGCCAAGCAACCAACATACGCCAAGTTGATCGATGTCGCTGTGGAATACGGTAAAAAGCATGGCAAGACCACCGCCGAACAGGTGGAAAGCGCCGTAGATAGATTGTTGGTGGAATTTGGTAAGGAAATCTTGAAGATTGTCCCAGGCAGAGTCTCCACCGAGGTTGATGCTAGATTGTCTTTCGACACACAAGCCACTATTGAAAAGGCTAGACATATCATTAAACTATTCGAGCAAGAAGGCGTCTCCAGAGAGAGAGTTCTTATCAAGATCGCCTCCACTTGGGAAGGTATCCAAGCTGCCAAGGTGTTGGAAGAGGAGGACGGTATCCACTGTAACTTGACTCTATTATTCTCCTTCGTTCAGGCCGTCGCCTGTGCTGAAGCTCAAGTCACTTTGATCTCTCCATTCGTCGGTAGAATTCTAGACTGGTACAAGGCCAGCACTGGTAAAGATTATGCCGGTGAAGCCGACCCCGGTGTTATTTCTGTCAAGAGCATTTACAACTACTATAAGAAGTACGGTTACAAAACCATCGTTATGGGCGCTTCTTTCAGAAGCACTGACGAAATTAAAAATTTAGCTGGGGTCGACTATCTAACGATTTCCCCAGGTTTGTTAGACAAATTGATGAACAGTACCGAACCTTTCCCAAGAGTTTTGGATCCTGCCTCCGCCAAAAAAGAGGCCGGTGACAAGATTTCTTACATTAGCGATGAATCCAAGTTCAGATTCGATTTCAATGAAGACGCCATGGCCACTGAAAAATTGTCTGACGGTATCAGAAAGTTCTCTGCTGATATTGTTACTTTGTTCGATTTGATTGAAAAGAAAGTTACTGCTTGAGCAGTCAGGCCGTGTCCTGACGCACGTTTTTCATGAACATGCACAAGTATATGTCCATATATATATAAATTAATGAAAAGACCCTGTTTATATATGTAAAACTTTAACGAGACAAAAAGAAAACACTTTTTACATCTTACTTAACTGAAATACTATCTCACAAACCTCCTTGTTCTCTCTGTGGGGAGAAAAGGGTGAACCAACTTATCGTTCCCTTGTGATGCCTACGCCAAAGCCAATGGCAACACCGGCTATCACGATCATTATTTCAGCGGCCCCTAAGATGAGACATAATATTCGGAACCATCGCAAATCGACATCCCATATGAATCCTTCTAGCAATGCCGCTCGATGTTCTTTATTCATGAGCAACCTCATCAACCTATAGTCTGAAATCAGCTTACTTCTTGAACTACAACCAATGACGAAAAATAACGGCGGTACCATAGCACAACACAGGATGACTATAACGATGCTTTCAATGCTATAAACGTCTCTAAATCCATTTTTTCCCGAGTCAAAAGAATGAATAGATGCAGTGTCGATATGCTGAATGGGCATTCTTGCCTCCAGGTCTATATTGTCAATATTGTCACCATCTTCTATTCCAATATCAGTCTTTTCTCGTCGTGTACTTCGGGCTGGTCTTTCTATATTGGTTTTCTCTTCAGTCGGCAAATCTGAGCTTTGCGACTTAATAGGTGCTAATATAATAGGTTGTCCATGTTTTGGTAATGCTTTATTTTTATTGCTGTTCACTTCATTTAATGATGGTGGCGTTTTAGGTTTTCTATACGGTAAAAATGGTTCGGATTTACTTGAGCTTCCGGATTCTAGGCGAAGGGCTGTCCTTCCCCATTTACTTGATCCTGATACACTTCTTAAGACAGGAATGGAAGGCAATCCAATAGGTGGGCCCTCTTCCTCTGATGAGGAAGGGTTGCGCCGCGTGGACCTGGGATGGAAAGAAGCTTTATGACCGAGCTCTATGCGGTCCCAAGACGAATTCTCGTTACTACTTCCACTGCTTTGTAATGGAATCAGTATGTTTCCTATTAACGATGGGCTTTGAGGAACTTTCTTCATTTTTGCAGAGGTGTATAGTGCATCTGGTGACTGTAACTCATCGCTTGTCGACGATTTTATTGATGCAGCCTTCTCTGGGATTTTTAATCTATGCGGTATAAACTTTGCTTCGTGCACAGGTTCATATTCGTCTAGGTTTTCATCAACAGTTGAACTGATATAGTTAACATTAGAAATCCGTTTTTTTTTTGTAAATTTTACTGCTTCTTCAACATCTGGTTCCAAAGTATCATCGTAATGGTATGAAAAAAATGAGTGCTCCGTTGTTTCATTAGGCCCGCTTGATGCAGGACGCTGAGGTGTTCCTTTCTTTGGCTCATCGTTCCCGCGAATCGCCAAAGACGAATACAATGAGGACACGACCCTATTAGGTTCTTGCTCTATGGGGCTTCCTTCAGTATCTTCTCCCATGAGAACTGAAGTTGATATTGTCAATGCGCAACTTAGTCTTTGTGAAGAAGGTGAATTCAGCACCCTTTCTGGTCGTACCGCCACATTCTGTGAAGGAGTTACGTTCCTTGAAGGTGGCAGTTCCTCATTATCTCGTCGAAGCGAAGCTGGCCTTACGGTGTTTCTCGGTATATTATTATCCTGGGTATCGTGAAATTGTGTTCTTAAAGACGAACGACTACTAGAGCTGGAGCTAGAACTTGTAGATGCTCCCATTATTTGTGAGAACCTTTCATTGTTGATGTATATAGCAAATCCTGGACCTCGACTTGTACTTTCATAGGCAACAGTTGCCAGTTCTATTTCTGTATTAGGAACCTCATGTGCTTGTTCTCCAAGATTCTCCAAGAACAAGGATGCCCTTGGATGTGCTCTAGACGATGAAGATGAGGCATCGCTATATGATGTTGATGCTGTTGTCTCAGAAGAGCCTAGATAATCTTCGTCTGATTGTACCATACTTCATGTAGAATTGAAAAATGACAAAAAATATGGAATAATGGGTATTGATAACTAGAACTGAAGCTAAAAAGTTTGTTACAACTGCGGGAAGATTGTGACTGAAATTGAATTAAAAATTAGCGAGTGGAATTGTATTTGCTTCCTTATCAGAAGAATTAAATGGATATCGATAACCGGTCAGAAATAAAAATTGTCAATTAAGGAATATGAAAAAATGCAATTGAAAGCTGTTCTCTTCTTCTGTTAGAAGCTCAAAGGAACAGATACAGACACGCGACTGGAAGTTTCCAGTTGTCCTTGAGTATCTTTATTGTTTCTCTTCCAAACTCAATCGCCTGCTATTAAAATGAAGTATGGGTAATTGAAGCGAAGGTGATTAAAAATTATAACTACTTTTGCGAGTATTGCCAACACGCAATGAAAAACACACCACAATGAATTTGTTCTGTTCTTTTTAGCGGCAGTACTATCAGGTTCAGGTTTGGCCCTCTTCAGTAAGCGGATGAGTAAATCATTTTTAATTGTTTTTATGTTCTCTTTAGGATTATTTTTTCGCCATGTTTACCTTTTTCGGAGGAAAGTAACTTCCCTTACTGAAAAAAAAGGAAAATTCGCATTGCGTTTCGAGGCATTCTTCGATCAGTCGATTAGGGAAAAGAGAATATGCGGCAATCATCAAATTCGTTTACGAAAAGTCTAGCTAAATTATGAATGATGCATGCAATATTTTACCACATATAGAAATTGTATGAACAAAACAAGGGCGGGGGGATGTCAGAGAAGGTGAGTAAAGAAAAACAAACTACTTATGCTTTTAAACTATAGTATCTATACATTCCCCGTTCGATGCACCCAAAAACCTGATATTCGTCGACTACTTCAAAATGCAATCTGTATCTTTGAGTAGTCCGAGGATCCTTTAGATCATAGATGAATTCATCGGGATGGGTGAAATAGTAATTCTTACGCTTGTGAAGATGATTCAAATGAGAAAAGGACAAATATGATCCCGAGGAAGAATTTTCCCCAGTGAGACCCGGCCTCACTTTATTTCCAGAACGTGACCGCGAACTTTCAAACAGCCGTAGTTGTGACCTTCTCCGTTGTAGGTCGGGATTATGCAAATACTCATCGTCAGTCTCCTCATAGTTCGCCATTGTTCTTAGCTCCTGTTGCTCATCAGCCAAGTCCTGAATTCTCTGTTCTTGCAATGATAATTCACGCAAGTCATGCACAGATCTATCCCAGTACAACCCATCTCTAATTAGAGACGCTGCAGAAGCATTGTTAGCATTTGAGTCGACACGGGAAGACGCATTATTGCTTCTTAAGGAAGGCCTATTTAGCAAAGTCCTTCTTGGGATAGCAACATCGTTTTCATTGTTGTGTTCATCCTCGTTGTGAATTATTCTCCAGCCACCTCGAGGTAATGTTGGAGTAACTATTGGCAGTGGTGTGTGACCAAGACTGATTGCACCTCTTCTATTTAAAAACTGGGAAACTGGTGGTTTCAAATCTCTGTAACACAATTTACGCCTGACGCCACTTTGAGGAACTAGCCCACACCCAAGCATGATCTTACTCTGAGCAAACTTTAAAAAATCAGGCTGATTGATGATCTCTATAATTTTGTGACCTTCCAAATCGTATCTGGTTAAATTTGACTTGGATTCCAAATCATCGCGATTTAAAAATGGATCTGTCTTATATAGCCAATACCTTCTACCGTAAGAAGAATCGATATAACATTTCCATTTCACTTGTTCGGCAGTTGAGATATCCTTGATAACAGAATTAGGATTTTTATATCTATACGCAATTATTTCATGTCTTTCATTTAGTTTTTCAATTTGTTGCCAGGATTCAAAAGCTACTTCTAAGGCGACCAAAGTTGGCGAACAGGTATATAGTAACGAATCTTGAATGGTCCATTTATTGACATATGAGTTGCCGGAGATATTTAAAAACTTTAATTTTTGAACACAATTAGGATGATCTTGATCAATTGGTGTCAAGAATTCCACAAGCGCGGATATCGGGATGTTGTTTCCCTTTATACTTAAACTTTTTAATTTGGGGAAATTCCACTTTATAAACTGTAAGTTATCGCGGCATTGATGGTAGTAAGTGGATTCAGTGATAAGATCCTCACTAAAGGATGACGCGATATATAATGGTAAACCGCCAATGTTTAGGTATTGCAACGTCTTATTATGACCATGCTGGCAGAGTTTTTTCAATAAAAACATTGTATGCACCTCATTCCAAGATGATGAGTGAGCTATGACGCTGACATTCAACCATTCCAATGTAGAAGTATTATCAGGATCCGTGATTGTTGGATGGTGACTAAAAAATTCCAGAACTGCTCTTGGCGTAACTTGGAGGCAGGTAGCTAGGGAAAGATGGGTCAAATTTTTCCAATGAGGAATACCATGATATAATGTATTATCATCAATGGACGTGTGAGACAGGTCGAGTTTCTGTAGTTCAGGTAGCATCTTGAAGATCTTCCAAAGGACGCGGGATGGTAGATCAATACAGTCATTTAGGCCTAAACAGGTAATTTGATAACTTTGTTGGATAGGCTCTACCTGATACTGATCAGTCGGCATATTGGGATAGTAATATTCCAAGGCCTTAATAAAACTTTCTGTGAAGCTGGTACCTGAGCAGCCACAGAAATCAACTACACTCAATACTTTGCCCGGAGATAGGATATATTTTATGATATTATCATCCAAATCGTCCTGGATATTTTCACATGCTAAGAATTCTCTCAAGTTTGCTTTCGTGAGCATCAAAAACTCGAGAAGAGTTTCGTTAGTCAAATTTTTAATCAATTTATTCATTTCACTAGATCTCCCCAGTCCAATGGACGTCAACTCTTGGAAATCCGCTACTTCAACTTTATTACAAAGCGTTCTATTATCTTTTAAAGTTTGCAAAAGACCATGGAATCTCTTTGCGGTAGTCAAATTACAATATCTATAAATGAGAACTTGACAAATATGAGAGAATGTCTTGTTGACGGTTAGATTACTTTTGACAAACGTAGCTAAATTTTCGTTAAACTTTTCCGCAGTTCCTGGATGGTCATTTCGTAACAAGTCTCTAAATTGGTACGTGAGTATTTGGTAAACAATCTCAGGCGGGATAGCAGTCCCCATAAATTGGTCTGGTGAAGTTTTAGGCTTAAAATCTGGCATTTAACTGTCTTCCAACACTGCTGTTTTCCTTTTTTTACTTCGATTAGGGTACGAAATACTAGGGACTGGGATAAGATAAATAAGAATGTGGTTTCTATGTTGCCCCTACCCTCCAAACGTTATAGTTAGACGTAAGAAAAATAAGTGCAGTAGTTAAGATGACATCCAGTGGGGGGATCGAAAGCAATCAAAAGCGAGTTTTCAAAGAATTGCATGGCGACCAAGCTCATCAAATGAGGAGAATATGCCAAATTCCACCTTTAATTCAATGAGCCCTGCGAAATGGCGCGGGTAACATTTCCCCGTAAAGATTTCTTTATTTGACCTTAAGGGAGGTTTGTTCTTGACTAATTTCAGCATTCCATCAATAATGGAAGGATAAACAGCTCGGTCATACCATATGCCCTGGGACGAAAGCTATTGCTGAATTAGAGTTTGAGTAGAGACAGTCAGTATCGTATCTGTATGTATGTAAAAGTTTTTGATGAAAGTGCTCTACTGCAGCCCTTGCGCACAGAGAAATAAGAGCTGGCGCTCAACTGGCCACGCTATTACTATGGGAGGCACGATGGCATTTGGTTAAGATTTGATTCGTACTCCTATCTGAAAGCAGGGCAGGCCTTATCAATATTCGGGCACGTCATCAGATACGAAGAAGGTGTCGAAATTGCTAATTGTGTTTGCTATATGATTTCTAGCTAAGCAGACTTGACTCTCGTAACAATGTAGTTATTAAAATAGCAAAAGAAAGAATATCGCAAACATGAGTGCTTCGAAGATCCTTTCACAAAAAATCAAGATCGCTTTGATCCAGTTGTCAGGCTCTAGTCCTGACAAAATGGCTAACCTTCAAAGAGCGGCAACGTTTGTAGAAAGAGCTTTAAAGGAACAACCTGACACGAAACTTGTCGTGTTGCCAGAATGCTTCAATTCTCCGTACTCTACCGACCAGTTCAGGAAGTATTCAGAAGTTATCAATCCGAACGAACCTTCGACGTCGGTCAGGTTCCTATCCAATCTAGCCAATAGATTCCGAATCATCTTGGTGGGAGGAACGATTCCAGAATTGGATCCAAAGACAAACAAGATTTATAACACATCTATAATTTTCAACGAGGACGGTAAGTTGATTGATAAGCACCGGAAAGTCCATCTTTTCGATGTGGACATCCCCAACGGCATATCGTTTCATGAAAGTGAGACTCTGAGTCCAGGGGAGAAACCCACTACCATTGACACGAGCTACGGTAAGTTCGGTGTGGGTATATGTTACGATATGAGGTTTCCGGAACTAGCAATGCTAAGCGCTCGCAAGGGCGCCTTTGCTATGATCTATCCGAGCGCATTCAACACGGTCACGGGACCACTGCACTGGCACTTATTGGCCAGAAGCAGGGCCGTCGACAACCAGGTGTATGTGATGTTATGTTCTCCGGCAAGGAACTTGCAGAGCTCTTACCATGCCTATGGCCACTCCATAGTGGTAGACCCTAGAGGTAAGATCGTAGCTGAAGCCGGCGAAGGCGAAGAGATTATCTATGCCGAGTTGGATCCTGAAGTCATCGAGTCATTCAGACAAGCGGTGCCCTTGACGAAACAAAGAAGATTTGACGTATACCCTGATGTGAATGCGCATTAGAGAGAATATAAAGAGAAGGATGATGATGATGATGATGATGTGTGGCGACTATGTAAGTATATGTATATATATATGCGTATAGACAGAACTCTAACTAATTTGGGCACGACCCGTGATACCGGGGATGGATATTCTTAGTCTATGAGTGATTCCCAGCTTGGGAACGACACCAACGAAGAGCGTGACTGCCAGGTTGGAGAGGAACAGTGTCATGTCGTCACGATAGTACTGGTTGCTGATCAGGAACAGCACGATGGGAACGATCAGCAAAAATTTTCTAGTGGGGGTGTACAAGGTCTCATCGTTAATCTGCTCCCACATGGTCAGGTTGTCGTAGGCACCACCATTGAAGTCGAAGGGCGTGCCTTTGACGAGATGGAACATGATGTAGAACCCGATGATGTAGGTCATGTTGGTCAAAGTCCACGTCCATTTGGGTGTAGACCCGGGGAACAAGGAGTAGAAAATTCTCAATAGTACGATTACAACGATATGGATCAGCCATGCACCTCGCTGGTCGACCCAGGTCGCGTTCATGTTGGGAAGCATTTGTTGGTCATTCTCGTCCTCAAAAGTCTCCTGTTCCACATGCGATATCACACTGGATGAGCGTCTTCTCCTGTGGTCGGTAACTGGAGTAGATATCTTGCTGTTCTGGGAAGGAAACGGTTTTAGGTTGGACACATTTGGAGTAAGCGATGGCTCCTCCAACATCGAAGGTTCATTTTCTAAGTGGTCCATGTTCAGTTTATCTGGTCCGTATGGGTCTTTATACTGATATGTCAGGTGGTATTGCAAGTCAAGAAGAAGGCAAATTCAAAAAGTACCAACCGATATATAGGTATGTTTATGAATATAGATATATATATATATATAAATATGTGTGTGTATGTGTTACGCTCAAGGAGTCCGAATCGCGAACACCCTGTTCGCTCGCATTCATTGTGTGTCTCTCGCTTGTGTTTCATGCCATCGCAATCCTTACTCGGGATCTATTCTCGCTCTCGCCCGCCCGCTCGCTCACCCTCTGTCTGTCTTTGCCAAAGCCACGATTACGGGCTTTCTTTACCAAAAAACTGCCAAAAAATGACGGAGGGAAACGAGAGCAGAACCTCGTTGGGTAAAAAGAGTTGTGCTGTGCTATCCACCAGATGAGCACAAACCCACCCCACTATATATGAGCAATCAAAAGACAGTATACGCACTCATGTCATACTTGACCAAGTTATCCTATTCTGGGGCGCTTGGCAACAGTATTCCCCAACGCCGGGCCCTAGATTAAATCTTGTTTCTTTGCCGATGCGTGACCGCTTCCGCAGAACAGCGCATCCGCTGTCTTTGTTGGAGTTGAGGCCACGACGGTGGGAACGATAGCAGATAGTATCGCGTCGCAATCTCTGTGCCAAGGAATAGGCCCTTTCCACTGTGCGTCGTTGGTATCTGTGTATAAAAGGGCTGCAAGGTCTGGTGTTTGGCCAGCGATTACGCTGCTGTTGTGGGGGGTAAGAAACAATCGGCGGTCGGCTCGTAGTATATATATATATATATATATATATATATGCATTTGTATTTATACGTAGAGGTCTCTTTTCCCTTGCTTGAATAGTGGTGACAACACAACACTACACAACAGCTGGACGGTATGTCGACGAACGCAAAACAGCCTGCTGGTAAGAACATCAAGTATCCATGGTGGTACGGGGGTGCAGCGGGTATCTTCGCTACCATGGTGACGCATCCTCTGGACCTGGCCAAAGTCAGACTGCAGGCGGCTCCTATGCCCAAGCCCACACTGTTCAAGATGCTGGAGAGCATCTTGGCTAATGAGGGTGTGGTCGGGCTGTATTCCGGTCTGAGCGCTGCTGTGTTGCGTCAATGCACATACACGACGGTGAGATTCGGTGCGTACGACCTGTTGAAAGAGAGGGTGATTCCGGACGACCAATTGACCAATATGGCGTATCTGCTGCCTTGCTCTATGTTCAGTGGTGCCATCGGCGGTCTAGCAGGGAATTTTGCCGATGTCGTTAATATCAGAATGCAGAACGACTCTGCCTTGGAGGTGGCGAAAAGGAGAAACTACAAGAATGCTGTAGATGGTGTGTACAAGATATATCGCTACGAGGGTGGGTTGAAGACTTTGTTCACGGGCTGGAGGCCCAATATGGTCAGGGGCATACTGATGACCGCAAGTCAGGTCGTCACGTATGACGTCTTTAAGAACTACCTGGTCACGGAATTGAATTTCGATGCGTCCAAAAACTACACGCACTTGACCGCATCACTGCTGGCTGGGCTAGTAGCCACCACGGTGTGTTCTCCAGCGGATGTTATGAAGACTCGTATTATGAACGGCAGCGGGGATCATCAACCGGCTTTGAAGATCCTTGCCGACGCCATCCGCAAGGAGGGCCCCTCTTTCATGTTCCGAGGTTGGCTGCCAAGTTTCACAAGATTGGGACCATTCACGATGTTGATTTTCTTTGCAATTGAACAGTTAAAGAAGCACAGGGTGGGCATGCCAAAGGAAGGTAAATAGCCAAAAAGGCGAATTTACATATATATATATATATATATATATATGTGTACCTCTACAAGTACATAAGGAAGAAAGCAAAGCTATATTACTCCGGAAAAAGTAACATGGATTGAAGGCAAAAGGGTTCTTGGTCTTGTTGACTATGCTGTAACCATATCCGACCCCTAGATGACCAATATTACTCGTACAACTGTGATTTTGGCAGTCAGTCCTCTCGTTACCTACTATCGTCCCGATTAACACATCATTTTAGACGAGCATAGCATTCTTTGACCAGAAAGAAAAAAATCGAATTTTGCTGAAAAGGCTATAAGGAAAAACCTGATGAAAGAAACCAAGGAAAAAAAATAAAAAAAATTAAAAAAAAAAAAGAAAATAATTGACAAGAGAGGCAAATAAACCTAGACGTCTTCCAGTGTCTTTTCTTGTTTTCCGGAATAAAAGAACAGACAGCATTAAGCAGTGAAGGATTATAATATTGGAGAGTTACGCATCCTTCTCGTCTTTATATTTGCAAGCTTTTTAGGGGTAGAGAGAACTGATTAAAGAGTAATTCATAAAGTCACACAAGGAGCAATGTCCACCGTTGAATTTGCTCAACTACTAGAAAATAGTATTCTAAGTCCCGACCAAAACGTTCGGTTGACCAGTGAAACTCAATTAAAGAAATTATCTAATGACAACTTTTTGCAATTTGCTGGGCTCTCTTCGCAAGTACTTGTCGATGAAAATACAAAGATAGAAGGGCGTATTTTAGCGGCATTAACTCTGAAGAACGAGCTGGTTTCCAAAGATTCCATCAAGACTCAGCAATTCGCCCAACGTTGGATTACTCAAGTCAGTCCTGAAGCTAAAAGTCAAATCAAAGCTAATGCCCTCGCCGCGCTGGTCTCTATGGAACCTCGTATAGCTAATGCTGCTGCTCAATTGATAGCTGCTATAGCGGATATCGAGCTACCCCATGGCGCATGGCCAGAGTTGATGAAAATTATGGTCGACAATACAGGTGCTGAACAACCAGAAAACGTCAAAAGAGCCTCTTTGTTGGCTTTAGGTTACATGTGTGAAAGCGCGGACCCTCAAAGTCAAGCTCTGGTCTCTTCTTCAAACAACATCTTGATTGCTATTGTCCAAGGTGCTCAATCTACAGAAACCTCTAAGGCAGTCAGACTGGCAGCCCTGAACGCTCTTGCAGACTCTTTGATTTTTATCAAAAACAACATGGAACGTGAAGGTGAAAGAAATTATCTCATGCAAGTCGTCTGTGAAGCGACTCAAGCTGAAGATATAGAAGTTCAAGCTGCTGCCTTTGGCTGTCTGTGTAAAATCATGTCACTGTACTATACGTTTATGAAACCTTATATGGAGCAAGCACTATATGCCTTAACCATAGCCACCATGAAATCACCAAACGACAAAGTAGCTTCCATGACTGTGGAATTCTGGTCCACTATTTGTGAAGAGGAAATCGATATCGCCTATGAATTGGCGCAATTCCCTCAATCTCCTTTACAAAGTTATAATTTCGCTTTGTCTTCCATTAAAGACGTTGTTCCGAACCTATTAAATCTTCTGACAAGACAAAATGAGGATCCGGAAGATGACGATTGGAACGTTTCCATGTCTGCAGGTGCGTGCTTACAGTTGTTTGCCCAAAATTGTGGTAATCACATCCTGGAATCCGTATTGGAATTTGTGGAACAAAATATCACTGCGGATAGCTGGAGAAATCGTGAAGCTGCTGTGATGGCATTTGGTTCTATTATGGATGGACCTGATAAAGTTCAAAGAACCTATTATGTCCATCAAGCTTTACCATCCATCCTGAACTTAATGAATGATCAATCCTTACAAGTCAAAGAAACTACTGCCTGGTGTATTGGTAGAATTGCTGATTCTGTCGCTGAATCTATTGACCCACAACAACACCTGCCTGGTGTTGTTCAGGCCTGTTTGATTGGTCTACAAGATCATCCAAAAGTGGCCACAAACTGTTCTTGGACCATTATTAATTTAGTGGAACAATTAGCGGAAGCCACCCCATCTCCAATCTATAACTTCTATCCAGCTCTTGTAGACGGATTGATCGGTGCAGCTAATAGAATCGATAATGAGTTTAATGCTCGTGCATCAGCCTTTTCAGCTTTGACTACTATGGTTGAATACGCCACTGATACAGTAGCTGAAACTTCTGCGTCCATTTCTACATTCGTTATGGACAAATTAGGACAAACAATGAGCGTTGATGAAACTCAATTGTCGTTGGAAGACGCGCAGAGTTTACAAGAATTACAGTCAAATATATTGACTGTTCTAGCTGCCGTTATCCGAAAAAGCCCAAGTAGTGTAGAACCTGTTGCTGACATGCTAATGGGTCTGTTTTTCAAATTGTTGGAAAAAAAGGACTCTGCATTTATTGAGGATGATGTGTTTTATGCCATCTCAGCTTTAGCTGCTTCTCTAGGTAAAAGTTTCGAAAAGTATCTGGAAACATTCTCTCCCTATTTATTAAAGGCCTTGAATCAAGTGGACTCGCCGGTATCGATCACTGCAGTGGGTTTCATCGCGGATATCTCGAATTCGTTAGAAGAAGATTTCAGAAGATACTCAGATGCCATGATGAATGTTTTGGCTCAAATGATTTCTAATCCAAATGCGAGAAGAGAATTGAAACCAGCTGTTTTGAGTGTGTTTGGCGATATTGCCTCCAATATAGGCGCTGATTTTATCCCATACTTGAATGATATCATGGCATTATGCGTTGCTGCGCAAAATACCAAACCTGAAAATGGTACATTGGAAGCCTTAGACCACCAAATAAAAGTATTAGAAGCAGTGCTAGATGCTTATGTAGGTATTGTCGCAGGTCTACATGATAAGCCAGAGGCTCTGTTCCCATATGTCGGTACTATCTTCCAGTTTATTGCACAAGTAGCAGAAGATCCGCAGTTATACAGTGAGGATACCACCTCGAGGGCGGCAGTCGGCTTGATAGGGGATATAGCCGCTATGTTCCCAGATGGCTCAATTAAGCAGTTCTATGGACAGGACTGGATCATTGATTACATCAAAAGGACGAGAAGTAGTCAATTGTTCAGTCAAACTACGAAAGATACAGCAAGATGGGCTAGGGAACAACAAAAGCGTCAATTATCTTTATAATCACGATAGAATTTACAAACTGAATTTGCTTTTCTCCCACCTTGTTACTCGATATCGGCTGCAGTTATCAACGCATATCACACCCCATGGTTTAGAGGGACCCATCTCTCTTTGATCATGATTAATTTGTTATTTTACTTTTATGATTTTGTTGCTTCTCCTATCGTGGAAGGGAAAACAAAATACCTGCATTCTCCTAATTTCAACCTCACTTTTTAGAACTTCCTCCTTCTCTTTTTTAGAGTACATCTAAATTTTCTTTTCTTCTCTTTCTTCCTTCTCTATTATCTTCTCTATTATTATTATATTATAATATCAATAATACTTCTTCTCATCTTTCTCTCTCCCTTTTTTTTTCTTCTTCTTTTGGATTGATTATTTTTACCATGCTCTGTTTTACCTCATTCCGTTGTTTCACTTCCCCTTTCAATACTAATATTCGTACCATACCGCTCATAACTCTCCGCGTTCCCGCATACATGCCGGTGTTTTAAGATACCTTTGATAGAGACTTTTTCATTAATTCAAAAAAGAAATTCCACAGCTTCCCGGCTCAGAGGAAGCCTTGAGTATACAAATCTACATAATTAAATGACTACGTACTTCACGCACATCCCGCCTACTGCTCAATTAGTAATAGATAGCCGGGAAGAAAGGTTAGTTATGGGGTGAGGAAAGGTGTACTGCAATTCAAAAATGAGGCAGGTGTGAAGGCACCCCTTGCGAAAATGACTGTGAGTACAAAGACTTACATCATAAGTGATAGGTTTCATTATATCTCACCTCATAACTCTCGACCATCCTTAGCTCCTCCTGAAAAAGAAATGCTAAATTAGTAATAAAGCGGCTTTGCTTGTCTTCGACTTTTTTTGAAATTGTCCTGCAATGAGCAAAAGATCAGCCGCACTTGCGCACACCCTTAGCGTTATTATGGATTTCCGTTCATTTCCGCGGAATCTGTTTGGGTTTCTAGCAATCTACTGTAAACCCACGGCAGTGCCATATTAACGTTTCTTACTAAGATTTCTCCTCTCCGCGGCTGAATTTGTTCGTGCCATTAAGTAATCCATTGTCTTTTACCTCGTGTTTGTGATACTTGGTCACTGTAGGCTTAACAATGCGTCCAAACGTAGAAATTCCATATAAAGGTTAGTGCGAGTGGCTTTTAGTCGTTCTTTATCCTTTTTGTCTCTCTGTTAAGCACTTGTTGAAATAAAACGTAAGGGGTCAATGAAACCCAAGAGTGTGAACATTATCATCTTCGACAATGCAATCAGTTAGTAATTGCCCCATTGGGTTAGTTTCAAAAGATACTATAAACTCAGCTGCTACTTTTACAGGGTGGGTGGCATGCCCATGGAAATACATCAACGTTGTTGGGTCAGGTCGATATGTGAGCAATAAGCCGGATAAAATTACCAGATACGATTTACTCAAGGCTGCACATGACGCAGAAATGCAGGAGCTGCTTACGGAAGGCGGTTTGAAAGGTAAAAGCAAGCGTAAGAAAAGGACGAAAGTGACACTGGAAACTATAAGTGAAGAAAATTCGTCGAATGAAAGCATTTGTTAATGTTTTATGACTCTATACGAGGCCCATTTGCTACCTCTTATGTTGGAGCAATTAGCAATTAAAGTCAACAACACTATAGAATTTACATCTAAATAATTTACAATTTAATATTCGTTGCCCATAATAGTTTTTTTATTTTTATTTTTCATTCTCGTTGTTCTTCCACTCAACTAAAACATAAATTAACTACTTCGAATATATATAATACACATCAACGATGTAAGTCCAGTATATCAGCTAGTTAAAGGGATGCCCAATAATTCGACCTTGTTGCAAAAGGGGCTGAACGAAATTTCAACCAACTTGTCTCTTGTGAAGTCTAGATTTGGTAGTTCTACGCAAGTACAAGCCATCAAATACCCATACAGAACTCTTAAGGTTGACTCATGGGCAATGATGAGAATGTCTTTGCTCGTGTGTTCCATTTCTAACAGTAAAGGTTCCATACGAACAGCCAAGTCGTGGTATGATTCCGCTCTGGGAAATCTGAAATGATATGGATCTTTCAGAGATTCTTTATATTCTGAAGGGAATTTCTTCATTATTTGTTCGTTCGTGAGATCGGCAATGCTTCCTGGATTTAACTGTTTCAATTCAGATCGCTGCTGAACTTTGATACCTTCCCTTGAGAAAAAAAGACCAGTATCGTGAGTTCTTTTCCTGGGACCAGTCCAGACTATTAAAGATGTCTTCAAATCTTCCTCATAGCTTCCATCGATTACTTCAACCAAAGAATCGGAGTTCTTTTTTGCTAGTCTCTTCTGCTTAATTCTTTTGAGCACAAAATCTTTGAGCACTTTGGAATAATGAATCCCCTCTTCATTCAGTTCTTCATCATGGATGTAGCGATCTTTGTCGCTTGTACCACAGCGGGCAAAATAAACACAGCCTTTTTTCTGTCTCAGATTCATTAAGAAGAAAACAATCTTGTTGACTAAGTAACCGTGTATGTTATCCTTCACAATTATCTGCTTTCCCAGATTTATATATTTAATGTACGACAATTCTTCGTCATGCGTCATCATTTCATAATATGGTTCGTTAACTGATAAACGTCTCATATATTCGTCAATGGCCTCATTCGTTGAAAGTCCCTTGTAATCGCTTGACTGTAACACGAGAGCTATGTTTCTGTTCATGATCTCTTGATCAGATACGATCGATTCGATGAAAAGCACTTTAACACCAATTTCAGAAAAGGCTGCTTCCAGATTTTTTCTATCAATCTTACGAATATTCAAGGCATCATAAATAGCTAACTGACCAGACGTGTCATTGAAAAACGAAAGTATATCATTGACCATCTTTCTGCGGAGCTTTTCAACAAACGCCACCCCTTCTTTTGATTTTGGAACTACGCAGAAATAATCGGAAGGTATGTCGGTAGCAGTTTTTTTATATTCTGAAAAATGGAATGACTTTGTCCTGACCCCCAACCATCTAGTATATCTTGTAATCGCTACTGATAATAGGGTCTTCGATGTTGCTGGAAGGCCCACTAGAACGACGAGAATTCTTCCAGCATGGAATAAATTGCCTGAGTCGGTGGAATAAAGCTGTCCAGGGGAGATATAACTTTCGGCATTTACCGGTCCATGAACTCCATCAACATTGACATTTGTGGGTTCTGTGGCAATAGTAGATTTGTTACTTACCCACCTTTTAACGGTCCTCGCCATGTAATTACCTTGTTTCAAGGGCTTCATCATCTCACTTCCCAGTCCATTGAGAAGCTCTTCATCATCAGAGAGCACACTTGGCATTTTGCTCGCCTTATATATGGATTTAATGGTACTGCTTCTGTGGGAAGTTCTTATGTGGCTGCAAGAAAGCGTACAAGTCGAATGAACTGATTTTTGTGTTAAAGATCTTATGTTAATTCCAGTCTGTCTTTATTTTCATCCTCCCCCTTAACCCCGGTTTCTAAACGTAAGCCGAACATTTTTAGTCCGAATAAACAGCTCGCACTTGCGTGGTCAGGAATGCGATTAATAGATGCTATGCTATACATAATATTTTTAGTGTAGTGGAATGGATACTATTTTATACGGTTTACATATGATTATTAAATGGTTTGTGTAAAAAAAGTGCAATAAATTTTAAGAAAGCTTCAGGAAATTATACAATTTATTCCAACTTACCACCCTTTCTTTGAATCAAAGCCTTTCTATCCTTGTCCAAATGTAATTTAGTAATGACAAGCTTAGATGGGTGCAAGTTAATTGGCACAGAAGCGCCGTTAACCTTTTCCTTGGTGACCTTGTCAACTTGAACGGCAAACTTCAATCTGTAAACAGAGGAGATCTTACCTTCTTGACCCTTCTTGGAACCACGAACGATTAAGACTTCATCGTCTCTTCTGATTGGCAAAGCTTTGATACCGTATTGAGCTCTCAATTCCTTGGATAATGGAGCAGATAATAAAACACGACGTTCGGAAGATGGAGCGGTGAAGTAAGCCTTTCTAGCCTTTCTTCTGTCGGATGAAACGTCTAAAAGAATGATGATAAAATGTTAGTATTGTGAAAACTTCGATTAATGTCCTTCTTTTCTAGTAGTCAGAATTATCGGCAGATGGCCCACGTAATTTTTATTATACGATAGATGCGTAATACAAGGTGACTGTCTTATTGTAGGGGACATCCCTTTCTTAAACGAGGCTTTTTAATCATTTACTGCGGCGTGCAGTACATCTGGGTGGCTTGTAATGTAATTTCACATTATTACTACGCCCTGAACAATATTTCATCCTTTGGTTTTGTCAATATTTGAGAAATTAGCCCAATAATCGTATTCTCGTATTCAGAAGACAATAGCTACATGACTGTAAATTGCATCTTTGAATACAAGATATTCCACTTTGAATTTTGGCAGTAGTGGACCACTTCGCTGCTGAATCAATGATATAGCTTATTTTCTAACTCTAGTTGAACCTGGATGAATAAAATTAGCATTTGGACACATACCTAATGATTGTTTAGCCATTTTGGAATTTTTTCGTTGGTTTTCTAAGTGAAGTGGAAATTATACTATACAACCATCCTCAGCTATTATAGTCACTTTGGCACTTAGTATTTCGGCTTGTAGACAGGGCGGATCCAGTACACGTTCGAGGCGAAAACCTGTTCCCTAACGTAGATAGCCCTTCCTGCCTCAGGCGGAGCGCTGGGGAGAATACTCCGTTTCATCCAACTTCTCCCTACTAAGGTGGCATCTTAGGTGGGCGGCCAATTTCGAAAGACTGCCTAGGAAAAGCGAGAATTATAAAAAATAATATGACCCATACATTACATTGAATTGCCTTGGAATATGTACGGGTGGTAATAACAACGCTTCCGCGATATAATTGAAATTTGGTTGTGGAGCTTTAAAACACTTTCCTCAACACAAACTCACCAGAAAATGGCACATGTTCGTCACTACGTATTAGTATTTCACATTCACAGATTTTGCGCCGCAATTAGTTACTCTGATGATTGTTTTACTATTCTTTGCATTTCTTCCAGCGAAAATCATCACACTTTCCGGGGCGCGTCCGCGGTAAACCATAGTGAATAACTTACTGTGGCGATTTGAACTACGGAAATACGTGTATTTTACATGAAGTGTATATTAACGCGAAGGTAATGCTAAACAAGACCGGGGGGATTTCTTATGTAGAACGTTTGAGGCTAAATGCTCTCTTTAATAACTGGCTTTTTTAAAGATCCTTTTTGTCCCTTTAGGAGGGAGGGAACTCAAAAAATATTAATAGCTCCTCCCGGGACTCGAACCCGGATCACAGCCACCGGAAGAATGCATGCTAACCATTGCACTAGAGGAGCATAGTAATTTATCAGTATTAAATATGCATGCTTGCTATATTCAATAGACGGTTACTCTTTCAGAAACGAAACAGAACTACTTTTTGGTTAAAATTCAAATCATAGTTTCATTGTGGAACGTTTTTGTTGATAATTAGTAGTATTAATTAAGAATAAAAAGCAGAACTCTTTCTTATACTATATAAGAGAGGTATATAAAACACACGCCGATTGGACATGTTAAATATGTTCAATATAATAATAAACTAGGGAATCTACCATAAGTTCAATGTAACGACTCATATCATTTATATATAAATTCCAAGTTGATGTTCAATTAATGGATCTTTGTTTTCAGTTAAGCCCACTCTTCGAACAGCTCGTTTAGCATCCCTTCATTCTACTAAAGATACGACATCTGTGTAGCATATACGAAGTACCACCTTAGAATACAATCTGGATACCTCAGATAGTAATGATGTTTACTCATGTGAATAATGATGAACCTACTTGTTTCAACAGTTTTGGTTGCCGACAACATAAGTCAAGTATTTGTCTCGGAATGAAGAATGATAAAGCACTGGCCGAGTGCAAGTTAATTTAAAGAAGTATTAATTATCAACGACAAAACTAACACTAAACATGTATTTAAAGAGTGGCCAAATTTAAATTATCTAATATGACTTTTTATTAGGTTCATTTGAAGTTCTTCAAAGGAGTACTCCAGCCGATACCACAGAGATTAATAGTATTATAAACCCAGAAGTTTTGTATGCGATAGGGCTGTCATTTTTCTTTTCATTATTTGATGGATTCTTTACTTTCAAACTTTGTTTGCTGCGGACCAGATCTGGTTTTGAACAACGGCCGTCGCTGCACGTGATGTTCTTTACAGAATCAAGCACATTTTCACAAATTGAATCTTTTGGGAGTGGCTGCAAGCTTTCTAAGTTGAAAAAAACATTTCTATCATTGAGGGGACAGTGTCGGTCATTGGAACCGATTTTGTAGTATAGCTTACTTAACTGAAGAGAAAGTTTTTGTTCAACAGAACAATCAGAAAACTCACCATAAGTGCCAGTTTGGCCATTTGCCTGAATGTCAGAACAATCGACTTTGGAACATAGGTAACCGAAATACTCCTCATATTTTCCAGCTTCAGCACCAAATGGAACTACCGAGCATGGTAGAATCTTATCTAAACAGTTGCATCTAGTTTTGTCTGGTGTTCCAGGTAGCTTTTCGTTTGCTTCCCAGATCCCTGTTGCAATATTTGGACATTCATTATTTTTTTCCGTCTTCTGCTTCTCTAACGCCGTTAAATACTGTTCATGTGTAGTGCCTTTAGGATGAGCTTTCTTAAATTCGTTTTCCAAGTTTTTAAAATCGGGAAGAATATCCACTTCACCATCATCATTTATCCTAACAACGCCATACTCATTTTCCTCTTCAAAATACATGTATGCGAGGCCACCTGACCAAACAGTCGCCATTTTATTGCCATAAAGAGCACTAACTTCAGTGAAAGGTCTTGGTCTTATGAGATTGCAACCAAATTCGGAGAAGAATATGGGGATTGGATAGTCTTCGAACTCTTTTGTTCTTTCTCTATATCCACTGGTCCCATATGTGGAATATCCGCACCATTCATACATATTTATTCCATAAAAATCAGCTTTAATATCTCCACAAACGAAATATCTGGCTAAATTGTCCCTCGTTTCAGCATCATCATTTGTTGAGTAACCGACGGGAATTTTTCTATAATCAGATTTTAGTATGTACTCCTTAGCATCTCTGATTGCTGCCTTCACAAAGGGTGATGCAAAGGTATTTGTATGATCGTTTGTCACCTCATTTCCTGCAAAATATCCAAGCAAGTTTGGAAAAGAAGACATTGAATCAATAACGGATTTGTATCTTTCAAAAATGTTAACATCCCAAGATGGTTTTTCTCTATTTATTGAGACATCTGGTTCCGAAAGATCTAGTAGAACGTATATTCCTTCGGTAGACAGAGCTTCCATACATATATCATGTGATTTGGTCGGGTCAATTGCATAAACACGTAACGTGTTTACACCCAATCTTTTGAGATAGGGAATATCTCTCAAGCATATTTTGGGGTCCGCCAATGCATCAATATAATTTGTCTCAAAAGCGCCATTTGCATTGGTAAGCTCCTCTTCACTTCTCTGTAATTGATAAGCAATGCCTTTGATAAAAAACTGTTCTCCATTATGAGAGTTGAAGAACTTGTTTCCGCTTATCTCAATTACAGGAGTATTATCATAGCTCTTACTTGAGGAACCGAAAGCCAACCGTAAACAAGAAAAGAACACTGCAGTAGCGATTGCGCAAAAGTTTTGTTGATTCCTCATCATCTTCTGAACTTTTTCTTGTCCTCCTGAGTTGGGTAGGTAGTAAAAGATGTAGTTTATTAGATGATTTGATTGTTCAACAGTCTTCTGTTTCTGATGCTGCGTTTCCTTAACCAAATCTTATGACTCAAATACAAAACAAAGTGACACAAATGTTTTTTACGACCTTTGCTGGCCCCGATATTTATTCCACAGCATCTCGCGCGTTTAGTGGCGACACTGACAAAATGGATAAAAGCTAGATATATCTGATTATAATCATATTACTGGACTAAAGTAAAACCATGATACGTAAACACACATACGCAAATATATATATAAAATAAAACTAAAATACAAAGTCGCTTTCAAAATAAATAAAAGGCGGCAATATTGAAACAATCTAAACTAAAATATCGGCTAGAGTTTGATATCTTTAGGTGTTTCTCGTCAACTTGCTTTCAAACAGGAATATCAGTAAAAAAAAGACAGCAACCCAAGCTTTTCGTAACAAGTATTTTTGTTATTATTTTATTGTTGACCAGGTCTTTAACGATGGTGTGTGAGTATAGTAGTGACTCTTATATGTTGACAACTGGGAACCAGTATCATTATTATCTTTGTGTCTTGGTTGGAACAGATTGTGAACCACCCCTGTCAAGCCCGCACCAATCGGGTCTTTAATTTCAGCAGAAGCCACGGCGGGACCAACAATGCAACCAATAAAAATAGCCAACACTAAGAAGTACAAACAACAATATTTCTTTACCATACGCTTACGCAAACGTGTTTGTTTCAAGGAATAGATGGGGGGACGAATTTGGCGAGAAGGTTTTAGCCAGAATAGCATGACAGAGTGGTATTTATCTATGTTTGGGATCAGAATAAGGGGAAGTTGAAAGATTAAAATCACATGTCCCAAAACAAAATCTGCTGCAAACTCGGAGAGCTCGATAACCTTAGCAGTCAATTCTCTGCTTGGTTGAGTCCAAGCCATATAGCCCATACCTTTCCCATACCATTTACCAGTCCAGAAAGCCGTGTTTGCATGATCATTCTTAAATTCACGGGTTAATAATAACGCTGTCATACAATGAAAGACAAGCCTTTGACATTGAATACAAGTAACAACACCAATCAACATTCTGGTGAAGTTGAAACTTTCTAACACCCACATGACAATGAAAAATGCAATATGGACAATGACGGCAACACCGTGGGCGATTCCTGCCATAACGGACCCCGTTTTTTTACAACACATGCCAAATAAAGGACCAGAACAGCAAGACATACCCATACAGAAGAATAGAACCCCAAGATTAACAGCAATGGGTCCTAAGGTACAAATGATAATACGCAGAACGGAGTTTACTCTATCATCATCGGTAGTCTTAACACCAGTTTGAGCATTGATAAACGTGAAAGCAATAAAGCAACCCGCTGCGTAGATCGCGCAAGGTATAATCTCAGCCATAAACAAATTGGTCCTATGAGCTCGGCTTGCATCGCCCGCGGATTTTTCAGATTCATCACCAACTACTTTACGCTTGAACCCAGTAATACGTGCTCTAGACATTCTGATATAACCAATCCACGAGTTCCTATGATACTTGCTGTTACCTCTTGATAACCATCTGATATAATCTCTGTAGTCTAAGAAGAAGTCTTCCCAAGCAAACTGATGTGGATTGAAAACGAAAGGCGCAAAAATCAATGAAGATAAAGATGCCCAGAACCATAATAATGGAGCTTGCCAATGCGCAACAGTACCAAATAGCAACATTAACATTGATCTTGCACCCATGTAGATAGCAGATCCCGCGAATCTAGAATATAAAATGGAAAATGGAATACGAGATGTTGCGAAACCACGACCTGTAGATATATAACGTGCACCACCAATTGCTAAATCACTCAATAACGCAGAAGAATAGATTTGGCCCGCAAAAACTTCAAACATAGGGGATAATGATAGTATGTGACAGAAGAATCGTTGAGTGGCTTTCCATAAACCACGTTCGATCAATTCTTGAACGACAATTGGAACGAAGGCAATCCAGAAAACAATGAAAATGGATAATGTATAACGCCTTACCCAATCAACTGCAGGTATAAAGTTATAACAACCTATTGGAGACAAAATATCACCATGTGGTTTGTTTCTATCGTAGACACACATGATAGATTCGTGGGCCAAAGCAGATAGATTTACCAAAGTAAGCATAAACATTTGCAAAGACAATTGAATAAACAAGTTATTCAAATGAAAACCTGGATGCGCATAATAGAACGTCAAGAAACGATCAATTGGTAATTGAGTACCCAAATAGTAATATTCACGAGACAACATTTGTTCGCCCATACCAGCACCAATTTTTGTGGTAAAATTCAAAATTGTACCGAAACCCAGATCTCTACCTTTACCACATTGATAGTATTCGCAATGTTTGATACGACCACCACGAAGCATGGCATTCATACCAGCGTAAATATCTTCATTCAAATGCAAACCTTTTTGTGCTTTAGATACACCACCTCTAGTAGTCATGAATGTAGCATTAATGAAATCTGGATGACCATAATGTAGTTTACCACCAATTTGAGATAGAGTACGAGCAAATAATGTACCGAATGTTTGTTCTTTACCAGCAGCCACATCACCTAATACACCAGAGTTTTCGGAGAAAATGTATTCTCTGGCACCGACAATTGCAACGGGGTGGTTAGTAGTTTGTTGTTCGTACTTCAAGCCTGGGGCGTACGGGTTGACTTGTTCGACATTTAATTCTTCAAATTCAGCCAAAACGGATCTAATTTTTAAACATTCTTCCAAATAGTTATCTTGATTAGCATCAATAAGTTGAATATATTCACCCCTGTAGAAAATCAAAGCATGATTTTGGTTATCAGATTTACCATCACCAAGAATTGGATTACCAGACAATTGAACTCTAAATTTGGGACGTCTCCGACCATTTTCTAAAATTTCACAGTGACCATCGATCAGAGCAGAATAAATTCTTGGTTCTTCTCCCTCATTCACAGGGGGTTCCTCATCTAAGTAAGCAATTTGTAAGTCTGGATAGGCTCTCAACAAAAACTCGGCGTTTTCCAGTTCATGTGGCTTGAATTTGGCTAGTCTTTGCATAGAAACCAAAAATTTGAACTTTCTTCTTGCCATCTTTTCTAATTCTCTTTCCAGCCCTTCAGCATTACCGCCAAACATTTGGACAATTTCAGGATTTTCAACACGATATAACAATTTAATAGCTCTAGAGTAATTCATAAAACCGGAGACCGTACGATATAAGGTCTGCGATCTCAATGAGGCCCAAATTCTGGTACGCAAAGTATATTCAGGCGCAGCGGATTTGAAACCGATACAGTAAAAAGGTAAATCATCAATTTGAGATTTCAAAGCGTCTTCCTTCTCGATGTCATTTTCATTACCTTCGTAAGCAGCAGTTTCTTCAGCCAAAATCTTGGTGTCCTTGACGAAGCATTCCCATTCAACAGGATGCAGTTGTTTCAAGTACTCTAGTAGCGTAACTCTTGAGAACTGGTCATCTTCGCGAATAATTTCTCTTAATGACAATAAGATTCTTTCAGCGTAGTGAGGTGTTAAGACAGTAAATGTTGGCATGTTATCAACTGGTAACGGTTCAGGAATTGGTGTAGACAAAGACTGGGCAAAAAATGAAATACGACGTTCGGCTTCTGACTCTCTGGGGAAAAATTCAGTCTCAAAGTTATTATCATCTTGGGAAACAAAGAAAGTTGGAGCTCTCAAAGTTCTCTTTCCTTCGATTTCAGATGGAACCTGATGGTACAATAACTTTTGTACATGATCAATGGCCAGCAGATGTTCCCTATACATGGAGATGATGACAGCATTCCAGACCTGAGAAATCAAAACCTTTGGTTTGTATTTGATTTCCATATCAGAAGTGGCCAAAATCTTAGAGTAGATTCTCTTTGGTAGCCTTGTAAAAATATTTCTCCATGGAGTCAAGATGGAAATACCCAAATAGAAGGATTTACCCACAGAGAAAATGGTGTTAACAATAATATACCATAGGTAAGTATCCAAGAAGAAAAGGATGAAATCTGTAGCGATAACTAAACCCAACACAATTTTAGGTTGTATTTTACAAAGCACTTCACCCTTGAACCAGTACTCACCTGTGCATCTCATTGGAGTAGTGGACAAAATTCTAATTGGATCTCTCAACGATAAAACCAAAAAGAAATATGATTCTGAATATTTGGCGGCAAAAACGGTAACCCAAACCAAATAAGACATCCATCTGTCTAAACCATGTAATGGAGCAAAGGCAGCAGTGAATGTTTGAGATGCAACATAACGCCTGGTAGACTTTTTCATGTAGGATGTAAACAACCCACCTAATGGCATTATAGAGAAGAATATTATAGTAGCAACGGCAACGAAGAACATAACGGCAGCCACGACGTGGGCAGCAGTGGAATATACCGTGTCTTTGTCGTAAGCAAAAACAAAGATAATTGGGCCCAAATTGACACCAAAAATAATGCATAAAAACCAGAACCTACGAGACAAATGTTGAGCTCCAGCCCATTTTCTTGGAACAAAAGACCATTCACACAGAGTAGCGAGAATCTGGATAAGACTTGCCACGGTGCCACCCAGAGCAGCGGTTGCCCATTTGTAGGCAGCTAAAGGCTTATTATCAACAAGTTGTTGATAGTTATGAGTGTAAAATGTTGGAGAATTATATGCGAAGTACATCCAAAATATGGAAATATGCATAACCCAAATACGGTTGAAATTGGTGACCAAATGTAACCAAGTACGGGTTTCCTTATAAGTTTTGAAAAAGACATCATCCCAGACAACATCGCCTAATCTTAAGTAACGTTCTTCCGATGGTATCTCTATCAACTTAGTTCCATCTTCAAATACAATCTTAGCGATACCTTCTGGGTACCAGAACAACTGGTTTAAATCATCATAACCAATGACTTTGTTGTGATCTCTTTCGCGCTTGACAAAACGACCATCAGCGATTTCATAAACTTGATTTCTGATGAATTGGTATAATGGTGTAATGACTCTATTTAAAAAATCACCTTCTGGCATAGGTTCTTGACGTTGTTGGCAGAGAGGAGAATCCAAGTAGTCGGCAGCACACTTGTAGATAAAACACAAACATTCTGCCGTAAACCTAACTTGATTAGCTTCACCCCAACATAATAGATACAAGGCAATTTGACGAACTCTTTGTAGGGGAGATAGCTGGTTCATCTTAGCCTTCCATCTAAAGTCAGCGGCCTCCAAAGAGTTATCACCTTCAATCTGGTTCAAGGTCTCCTCAGCATCTTCAGGGTCAGCCTCCTGCATGGCCTTCTTGTTCTTCTTCTTAGCCTTTCTTGCCTTTCTTGATAACTTGCCAAGACTCATATTTCTGAAGCCGATCTCGTCATCCATGTCTAATTGAGCAGCAAAATACCATTTTTTATAATTGGCTGTATCGCCACCGATGTAGTCGGCATGTAAGGACAGCAAAGCTTGGTCAGGAGACATCCTCGAGGATCTTGAATCCAAAAGAACCATGAAATGATCAAAGACATTTCTCATGGAGTCTCTTTGAAAACCGAGTCTGTTTGTCAAATCAATGAAGATATCTTCAATTTGTTCGATGGACACGGGAGATTGAGAATCGGCCGTCCAAGCAGGATAAGGTTCATTGGGTAAAGCCATAGCGATAGCGTTTGGGTCATAATTACCGTAAATAGGAGTGGAGGTGCCAGATGAATTTGGCTCTCCATAACTCATTTGAGAAGGGGTGTACTGGCCGCCATAGCTATCATAGCCTGGCGTACCAGGGGGCCCGTAACTGCTAAAATCCGAGAAGTTTTCACCGTCTTGGGCAGCCACGTTTGGCGGTTGGCCATAGTATTCGCCGTTTGTATAGTCTTGTTCATACGAGTCGTTTGGTGGTTGTTGACCGTACACATCAGCTTCAGTACCAGCAGGCATGTTTGGGTCGTAGTAGCCATCAGTTTGTTGAGGATACAAAGGCTCGCCATATTGGTCGTAGTCCTGTTCTTGACCTTGACCTTGACCTTGACCTTGACCATCATTTTGCCCCTGAGGATAGTCTGTTTGATCCTGATAAGGATGTTGATCAGTGTTCATGCTCTGAATGTTGTACAAAACACTTTACTTTTGAAACTTTTTTTCTTTTTTTGAGCGAACGTAAAAGAGGTTGATGTTCCTCTAAGTATCAGTCGAATGACAGTATTTTTTCCTTTATGAAATCGCAAAAAATCTACCAATCTTTCTTCAATTACGGGCTAAGGATTTTCGCTAGATCCTAAATGCTAAGTGAAACCTAGTGCTCGAGAATGAAGAACTTTGTAGTCGGTTAAAGCAGCTGTGGTGTTCTGACCCTCTAAAAAGAAATATAACCTCGAGGATAGAACCGAAATATCTTTTAATATAAATTAAAACAAGGAAAGAAACAAGAATTTTGATCTGAAAAAATCGAAAAAAGGAACGAATAGATCGATGAAAATTTTCGAGACTAACTTATAAATTTTTCTTTTTTTAGATTCGTGCGCGTAAAAAACGGAAACAGGAAGAAGCCAAAGAAAAAGAAATTCTTCCTGTCTACCTAAAACGCGAAAATTCATCGCCTAGGGAGTAGGAGCTATTTCCTATAGTGGTAATCCAAGTGGCAAAAATGCGGCCGGGCAGCGCAAAATGAGACGCGTCAAAAGTTCTCTAGAAAGTCGCAGGCAGGCAGAAGAATTAGAGTTTTGAAACGCGTTAAACGGAAGGAGGTTGGTAAGCAAGACCCGATACAGAAAAAAAATGGCGCTTACTACGAATTGTTGATTAGCGGTAAAAGTTCTTTCTTTTCTCTTTCAATACATTTTTGTTTTTTTCATAGTGCGGTCGATAAGATATCAGGGCAGTAGGCAAAAAAAAGGTTTCCTATTCCGCATCGGTACTGCGCTTCCTAAGGCGACTGTTTCGGAAGTTTGTCGATATCCGTTCTTGAGCCGCTAAAAAGCGCAAAGTTAAATTCTAGCTGCAGATGATCTGGAAGGAATCAGAGGTACGTCTGAAATTCGGTTAGTTCCTTGGGCTTTTCCGTTTACTTATTTTTAGATATATCGTACAGCACGATATATACGGGTCAGATGCATGGATGAGTCGAAGTATGAATAAGTTGCGTTCATGACATAATCAAGAGCTTGCCATGGCGCGAAAATGCAAAATATTGGTTGTTTTTGTTATATGTGAGTATGTACGTATGCGGCCGGCTTGATATCATTGCATATTTCCAGGCTTCGGCTGCTACAAGGCCATAATATTATCTAGAAATGGCTCTATTACGTCCCACTTATTGAATCGGAGACTGTGTTCGTCTTCCTCTGCGCTCGAAGCAGTGGAATCAAGTTCTGTGTCGGGTCTGTTCCTTGATTCACTCTGGTTTATGTCATGGATAATTGTATCGCGCCATTCGCGCAAAAGTTGCCGGCGCTTTGTACCGTCGCCTTGTAACCATAGCTCGACGATTTCACCAATCCCCAAAAATAATTGCGGGAGTTGGCACTCAAAGACGATTTTTACCAGGATTTCGATAAACGATAAGAATATCTTGTTTGAAAACTGTTTCAAAAGGTTGACAGAATTCATGAACCTGCTAATCAAAATGTAACATTTTTGAATCTCTAAAACAGCTGTACAAAATATTCTATTGAAGACGACATATTGCATAATAGCGCCCTCATTAGAACAATCCCCATGTTCTTTCAGTTTGATCCCGAATTTGAAGGTCTCCAAGACAGAATTGGGAAAATATTTTAAATCTCTTAGTATTCCTACTATGCTCGTCGAGGGACAGTGACCCTTTAGCTTGTCAATCATATATTTGTCCTTGTACCCTTCTAAGTCAATGTCGAGGGCTTGGACTAAATTTAGGTTTTTTCTTAGCGTCTTAGTCCAAATATCACGCACAATGAACTCAATTGTATTAATGAAAGTAGAGAATTCGAAAACATCATTACTAGGGTCGACCGAAAGCTCAACTTCGTCAAATAGATTCAACAACGCCACGCAATTGGGAAGTATTAATTCTACCAAGTTTTTTTCCGGGTTGTCTTTGCTTGTGCGAAACTCATGGAGCGAGTTAAACACTTTTTTGTTCAATTCATTTAACGTCATCGGAGTCTTTTCCAGGGTGGCGCCCGAAAGTAAATCAACACGACAGGGTATTTCATCATTAAAATCAAATTCTATCACATCTTCATCTTCAATGCTGAGCACATAACTTGTTAAATTTGTACGGGAAGTCTCGAAGTGTTTTTTGTTCATTCCAAAAGAGTTGGATTCCGCCGTGCGATCACATTCATTGCTCTCGCTATTTCCGCCACACGATGTTGAATCTTCTCTGTGCGTAGGGGGGCAGTTCGAATCGAGAATTCTGCCCTGTTGTATTCTCTCCTGGTTTCTTCCTCTCGACTGGAGTTGTGTTGGACTTGAGCGAGCGAAATGGCGGTTTCCAGATGTTTCTATACTATCATACTTAGGTTGGCTCCCTTCATGGTCTATTGAACTATCTTGAGACGGAGGTGATGCATCCTCTAGTGGGAAGAAACTTGTATTTGCTCCCACGCTGTGTTTTTCCTTTGAAGATAGGTTGTCTTTTAGGCCAAATTCATACTCCAGAGGAAAAAAAAAATTATTTTCCAGATTAATATTTGAACTGTCTCTCTTGCTGAACATATTTCAATCTTACCAACTTCTACCCATTTATTGAGTTGTTAACTAGAAACGTCTAGGCATTTCAAGGTTAGTTTTTTCTACAGTATTTACAATATAAGTCTCATCGGAGCGGCAGTTATGCCTTCTGTTTTTCTTTGGCATCTCGTCGCAATACTTTGATTTTGTGACGCTTCTCAAATCCGATAGCAGAGTTATCCAAACAATACGTGGAAAAAAAAAAAGATTAATTTGGTACTCCCGGAATCTCGGTAATTGCGTCTGCTCCCTTCTAGAAAAAAGCAGGAGTTGGGAACGCTTTACGCCTACCCTTTTTCTTCTAAAAAAATTCTACTATCAACTCTCAAAAGGTTTGCAAACACCAGAAAAACAAGACAAGTCTAAATGCAAGAGGGGTTTTATCAGGTCTAAATGCAACTCATGGTCAGACTAGTTCGAAGAAGAACAAAGACGTCTTTTTTCTTTGCTATCAACTCAACATAGCGTAATGAACAGAGTAAATAAAGCGTTCTCAGTGATCAAATCAAAAAGATTAGTGTTATTTAATTATAAAATAGTAAATATGAAGTTAAGTTAATAATTCATGTTGCACTTCTTAATCGAATAAACCGAATCCCATGTCATCATCAGATTCTTCTTCTTCTTCGGCAGCAGCTTCTTCAGCTGGAGCAGCATCACCAGAGGAAGCAGAGGCAGCAGCTGGGGCAGCGGAGGCGTACTTTTCTGGGTTTTCGATTCTGTCAACCAATTCCTCAATTTCTGGGTAGTGGTAAGAAGCACCAATGGCAACAGCTAACAAGTTCTTGTAGTTGTTGATCAAGGTGTGACCGACAGATGGCAAGGTTGGGTAACCAATAGCCAAAGAGATGGAAGCGATGGTGCTGACAGCGGAAACGAAGTGAGAGACCAATTCTTCATCAGTGATATCCAAGATGGAAGATGGGAAGACTTGACCGTGGTCGTAGACTTGAACAACAGTCAAACCGAAAGTGAATGGAGAAATGTTCAACAAGTTCAACAAAGCAGCTTCAGATTGACCGACTCTGGTACCGGCATCAACGACCTTAACATCGGAAACAATTTCAATGGTACCTCTGGCAATCTTGGTTGGGACACCCAAAGCTTGGAAGAAGGAGGTTTTACCTGGTTCCATACCGGTGTTAATGGCTCTAACCCAGATATCTTCTGGAGCAACGGCACCAGCTCTAGCTGGGGCAGCGAGTCTGTTAGAAACAATAACTTCCTTAATATCGGACAATGGTTCGTTGGTGAAAACGAAACCAACGTTACCTTTGACAAAAGGCAACAACTTTTCGAAGTCTGGTAACTCAGTAAGGAAACCTCTGATAGCTCTTCTGACCATGGTGTTCTTACCCATCAAAACAACGGCTCTGCCTCTTAATTCCTTTCTGACTTCGTGCATTTGCTGAGAAGAAACATTGTCGACACCAACAACGAACAAGGACTTGTATTCTTCCAAGTATTCTCTTAATTTAGCAAAGTATTCAGCTTTCTTTTCACGAACGCCTCCCATTTCAAACTTATTATATGTATTTATTAGACTGTTTGCAGGATGTTTAAAGGTATTCCGCTTATTTTCTTGGGCTTGAATTCAAATCAAAAATTAATCTTTCGAAAAGTCTATTCATGAATTCACTTATAACTAAAACTCATCTTCTGTCATTTTTTATCACAAGACTGCATTGCCACAGTGCGGTAATGTAATTTTTTCGAAGAAACTGAGCGCTGATATTTCTGAAAAATAAAGTCTAAGAAATGTTCGGGTGTTAAATAGGCAAAACAATATTAGTGTCAGTTTAGTCAGTGAGGCTTAAGAGAGTATAAGACAAAAGCCTTGGAGAAGGAAGCAATCATAATGGTGATACTAGAGTTTGTTACTGTACTGCATCATCTAGTCCGCTCTGCATTATGTTTGATTATAAGCAAGTCGACTAAGATGGTACAAGATGTACACCTAGCAAAAAAAATGGAAGAAACTTACGAGATTTTATTGGATGATTGAGCAGTGAATCCTTTAAATACATAATCTATGGATATATTTTTGATTTCGTGCCTTCTTGGATGATTTACTAGAGCAGTCTTTACAAGGTCAGGTGGACATTTACTTGATCACTGCTTACGGGCACGGCCACCGCCAAATAGGGGCCTTTCAAGAATAATCCGTATGAAGAGAAGAATAAACAAAACTTGGTATACTTAAAACGGTTTCGATGTACGAACAACCACAGCATAATTTATTGTTGAAGAACAACATATTATTTAGAAGAAATTATAGAAATGGCAGGTGCTTCAGCTCCTCCCCCGCCTCCACCTCCTCCACCAGCATTGAATGGCGGTACAGCACCTAAACCAGCAAGCTCCGTCATGCAAGGACGTGACGCCCTTTTAGGTGACATCAGAAAGGGAATGAAATTAAAGAAAGCAGAAACTAATGATAGAAGTGCTCCCACTGTTGGAGGTGAAATTGTTTCATCAACTCCAGGTAGTTCTAGTGCCGCCAGCACTAAAGGACCATCTATGTCGGCCCCTCCGATTCCTGGGATGGGAGCTCCGCAGCTGGGCGATATCTTGGCTGGAGGAATACCTAAACTAAAGCACGTCAATAACAATGCAAATGTTAATTCTGCTCCATCATTAAACTTACCATTTCTTCCTGGCGCGACACCATCTGCCACGGCACCTCCCATTCCCAGTGCCCCACCATCAGCGGCACCTCCCATTCCTGGTATTCCATTTTCTGCGGCACCTCCCGTCCCTGACACACCGCCTTCTGTACCACCACCACTTCCATCATCAAGTTCATCCAATCCAAAAATGCCACAGAATAGACCACATATGCCGACAGTAAGGCCAGCAAACAGAAGTCATCAGAGGAAAAGCTCCAACTTCTCACCTCCCATTGAGGTGGCACCTCCTTTACCATCAGGTGTTTTGCCATTATCTGCTATTAACCCTTCACAAGCTCCGCAGGCGCCTCCTCCTCCCCCAGTTCCAGCATTCAGCTCGGATTCTAAGAATTTTAAACCTACAGTTAGCACTCCTGCAAGATCATCTTCTGAAGTTCCGCCGGGCGGATTACCTTTCTTGGCAGAGATCAATGCTAGGCGGTCTATGCGAGGAATAATCGATAATACTTCATCGACAGAAAGTCGATTTGAAAACGAGAGCTCTACTTCTCGTCCGTCAATTCCCTCAACTGCACCACCCATTCCAACATCGCATGCCCCTCCATTGCCGCCTATTGCGCCGCCCCCACCATTACTATCAAACGTGGCCTCTGCATCATCTAAGAAAGCTGCATCAGCTCCGGCCCCCCCACCTCCTCCACCCCCGCTACCCGACATGACTTCTGCGTCGTCCCACAGCGTAGCATCGGCCCCGGCTCCTCCGGCTTCCTCTACATCACTATCAAACTTGACGTTTGGGACTTTCAACAAAGCAGCCTCATCGCCTGCTCCTCCTCCACCTGCACCACCTCCAACTTTTTCTTCATCTTCTGGTTTACCAGCATCATCAGTTCCTTCACCACCACCTCCTCCTCCTCCTCCTCCTCCAAATCTTCTGGCTAGCAGGCCCTCCAAGTCCAGCAAGCATTCAAAAAAACCTGTTCACTCGTCCTCCTCTACAATAACACCTGGAGGACCCTTACCCTTTCTTGCTGAGATTCAAAATAAGAGGGATGACAGATTCGTGGTTGGAGTTAATAGTGGCTACACCACTAAGGATAAGCAGGAAGACGTTATAGGTTCATCTATAAATAAGAATGATGTGAACCTTGCCGCTGCCGCTTCACCAGACCAGGGCGCTCAAAAAGGAATGTCATTTTTGGATGAGATCGAGTCTAAGTTGCATAAACAGAATGTTTATAATGCTTCTGACCCGCCATCTGCCCCTCCTTTGCCTAGTGGCGCCCCACCTCCTCCTACAATGCTACTTTCCGCTGCAACTGCATCTACTGATGATATTGGCCGCGATGAAGAGAAAAGTACAACGCGTACAGAAACGACGAAGGCACCAGCACTACCTGGGCACGCTCCATTTCCACGGGCGCCACCAATTTTGCTGGACAGTGGCAAGAGCAGTGTTCCTGCCGCCCCCTTATTACATGACGTATTTCCTTCTCAAGATGCTGGAAAACCTGCCCCTCCCATTGCGACTGCTCCACCACTACCAGCTCTCAATGCACCAAGTCTCCCTCAACAGGCCGTCCCTCCAGCAATATCTTCGGCTCCTCCAGTATCGTCTACACTTCCTGCCCGTACTGGGACTGGACCAAATTCGGACTATTCGTCAAAATCGCCGCCACCACCACCAACTTTGCAAGCAAGCACATCGGCCAAAGATTCCGGTCCCCTTAATAGTTCCAGCAAAAACCTTAAGCAGCGATTGTTCTCTAAGGGAGAATCAACGCTGCAGCATAAGCACAATACGCATACAAATCAACCAGATGTCGATGTTGGTCAATACACCATAAACGGATCTAGTTTTACTCACGGGGCAAAACCTGGAAATGAAAAGATAGTTATAGACGATTCAAGATTTAAATGGACTAACGTTACACAAATGCCCAAGCCACGTCCGTTTCAAAACAAAACAAAATTATACCCAAGTGGTAAAGGTAGTAGTGTGCCATTAGACCTAACATTATTTATATGATTTTTCTCTTTAGATTCAAGATAAGTAAGTGAATAGCTAGAAATCATCCCGCAATATGTGGTTTTTGTATAGGCTATTATCATATATAGATATCAGAAATCTGCAATTTTTGTCCGTTTTCGCAGCGAAAATTTATTGTGAAAAAAAAAAAATGAATGCGATGAGCTGACATGAAAAATGACTTGAATAATCATGTAAAGTAATTTCTTATGACCAAATTAATTGTTTGAAAGCAGGAAGTTAATTGGAATAATGCAGAAAACAGACGGTATTAGAATTCCAGGTGTTATTCTGGACGAGCTAAAAACTCTCGACTACAGTCAGGATGAAAGGTTTTCTATTGCAGAAGGTAAAAAGAGGAAAAGAGGGAATGGTAAACATATGAGTCGTAAAGAAAAGAGAAAAATGGAGAGGGCTGAAAAAAAACGGAAGAGTATACCAAACAGGGAAGGGGCTCTGACCGGGTTGAAACCAACATCAACCTTTGAGAAAAGAAGGTTGAATGCAGGTAACATAGATGTTGTCAAACAAGTTAATGGTAGACGTTCAGTTTCCTCTGACGAATCAGAAACAAACGAAAACTCGGATAGTGACGACCAGTTTAGTAATGAAGGATTAGACGAAGGACTTAAAATAGATGGTGATAAAGCAATGTCTGTCGAAGAAACGATGAAGGAACTGAAAATATTGAAACTGAAAAAAAAAAGTGGAAAAACAGCTGAAAAGACACGAAAACTTGAGGGGAAAGCAGGTATAAAAAAGAATGTCCAAAGTGAAGACATAGGTGAGGATAATGTACATTACCCACTGGCCCCTTCGGACAGAGTAGCGCTCGAAAGAGACGAAATGAATATGCAATATTATGCAAAAAAATTAGGTCTGAAGGGAGAGAGGAGAACCATACGTGCAAAAGACGAATTTGATGCAATTGGTGGACTTCTAGAAGGCTTAGACTATTTTGAGAATTACGGTAAAAACGACGAAGAATATGGAGATTTTGCCGCAGAATCCAATCGAATGAAAGATGATGAAGACGTAAGTGATATGGCCTTTTCTTCTGATGGTGATTTCTCCGCATCGAATTTCGAAGACTCCGGTGAACTGGGTGAGTCTGACAATGACAGCATTATGAATTCAGAGGATAATGAAACAAAAGGAAAGGAAAATCCGTATGTTGCTCCAGCGCAGCCTGAGAGTTATGTTCCACCATCCCTGAGAAAGAAATTAGATGATGATGAGAATAATGCTACTTTATCTGAAATTAGGAAAAGGGTTAATTCTTCATTAAACAAGCTTTCAGACACAAACATTAACATCATTATTACTGAGTTGAATGGCTTGTATGATTCGCTTCCTAGGCAGTACGTTACAGAATCGCTAAGTAAAGGTATACTGAACATCATATGCCAAAACCAGAAGTTGTTAGATGGATTCATAATGAACTATGCTGGGGTTGTATACGCCTTATGGAAACTAAGGGGTATTGAGATGGGTGCTTTTTTTATTCAGAAAACGGTAGAAACATTTTTGCAACATTATGAAGAAGAAAAGGAAAGCATATTGAAAAATCAGCAGGACAAATTCGTCTCTAAAATATGCAGCAACATTGTGACCCTATTATCGTATTGTTACAACTTTGGATTTGTTTCATGTTGCTTAATTTACGACATTATTCGTATATTCGTAGCAGATCCTAACGAATTTGCTACAGAATTACTTTTAAGAGTTATCTCCGTTTCAGGGCAACTAATCCGTGGTGATGATCCCTCTGCTTTGCGAGATATACGGTCAGATCTGCTGAAGAATGCTAAGGATTTACAAGAGCAGAGTCCAAGATTAAGATTTTTAATGGATACCATGTCTGATCTGAAAAACAACAGGTTGAAACCTTCAATTTTAGCGACTGACCATCATTTACTGAAAAAAAGTTTGCAGAGTACTTTAAAGGCATCTACTTCTCAGGAAGCTTTGCAGGTATCTCTCGATGACATCAAAAATATTGACACCAAAGGAAAATGGTGGTTGATTGGTGCTTCTTGGCGAGGTAACATGGAAAATGCTTTCGAAACTCCAAATGATAATGATAATACTAGTAAATCTAAGAAATCTAAAATTATAATTGAGGATGATCTTCTTGACGATATTCCAGACTGGAACGTCATTGCCAGGCAACAGCGTATGAATACTGATATTCGTAGGGCAATATTTATAAGTATTATGTCGGCACAAGACTACTTAGATGCGTTTAGCAAGCTGGAAAAGTTAAGCCTAAAAAATAAGCAAGTTCTTGAAATTCCAAAAATTATATTACACTGTCTTTTGTCTGATAGTGGATCTAACGGTTATAATCACTATTATGCGTTAGTAGCGAATAAAATCTGTGAAAGGTACAGTCATTTACCAAAATCTTTTCAATTCCTATTTTGGGACGCAATAAAAAACTTTGAAGACAAAGAAGTTGACTCTCAAAGCGATGCTGATGAGGAAGATGAGTTAGATGATAATAAAAAACTGATCAGCATCTCTAATCAAGGAAGATTTTTTGGGTCATTACTCGCTGATGATATTTTGAAATTAGATGCTTTTAAGCATGTTCCATTCATGGGTGGGCTAAATACGGAGGGAATGTTATTTATGGAGATTCTACTGTTTCAGTTATTTTTGGCTGTTGCTAAAAAAAGTGAAACAAAACAAAAAAAAAATGAAAATGGAACTAGACGTATTGTCTATTCAGATGACCTTTTGCGTACTGTTTTAACAAAAAATGTCAAGGCAGAGAATATGCCTTTTATTCTTAAAGGCTTGAAATGGTTCATCAACAAGAAATTTAAATACCGTAATTTTCTTCCAGGCAATAAAGGTGATAAGGCCTTTGACAGAGATGAAAGAAGATTAGTTTGGGCTTCAGAAGCAGCGAGGTCGATTTTAGATAAGGAGTTGGAAAGTATAGATTTGTAGCGTCCTTTGATACAGACTTTCTATTCTTTTATTGTTTAGTTATTATAACCTCAAGATACAAAATGTAAAGATTCTGCTTTATGTAAATTTGTTTTTTTGTATTTATTAATTTTTCATTTCTTTTTTAGCATCTTCGATCGCTTTCATGAATGAGCGACCTTCTTCCTTCTGTTTATATTTGACGATGTAAGTTATTAACTTTCCATCAGCCGTGACTGTAGGTGTTTTGATTAAATTTTCATTTCCTGGAGCTAGAGGTTCATATTTGAATGAGTCTACAACAGTTGCATTGAGTAATATGTTACCCATGCCGTCAGATCTACAAAGCAGACGAACTTTAGAGGGATCATTCTTCACCCGTAGAAGCTTCATTTCACCCACGCCCTTAGAATCATATGATTTGGTTTCGACGTTGAAAGTCATTAATTTTGCTCGTTGCGAGAATAAAGCGACCTCATTTTCCTCGCCATTCTGTAAATCCATTGGTTTTGATTCTTCTGAGGCTGTGTCTGCCTTGCTTGCACCTTGCAGGTCACTTCCTGCAGCTTTTATTGTTGATTCTTCTACAATTTCATCTGTTGCAGCTTGGCCTACCTTCTGTTCAAATGGCAGTGAAAACTTAAATCCCGTTGATGGTATAGAAGGGGTAGGGGATGTCGAAGAACTAGGAGGGGATTTTGTTG